>NW_019208926.1:78232-276333 GCF_001890105.1 Penicilliopsis zonata CBS 506.65
AAAAAAAAAAAAAAAAAAAAAAAAAAAAGAATTAATTAGAAAAAGCTATACCAAGGCGATTCTTGTATCCCCTGGCATTCGCATATCATATCATCGATCCACAGGGTTGTAATTAGGTGGTATTTACGTGACAAGGATTCTTACCGTACAGATATCCAATCCTGCCACACTAGCGCCATCAGGCGATATACTCCGTAGAGGGGGGAGCAGGGATTATATAAACCCGGCCTAGCCCGTGGCGGCGTTCAGGAGAAGGCCAAAAGAAAAAAAAGTTAGAGTTTTAGAAGGCAAGGGGAAAAAGAAAAGAAACCATGTCAAACCACGCCATTGTCTTGGGAAGCTCCGGCATCAACGGCTGGGCTCTGGTGAACCAGTTGCTGGCTGGATATCCAGCCCCAGACGCGTTTTCCCGTGTCACGGCCGTTGCCCGCAGTCCCCTGACGGCCGAGGAGGCGCACTGGCCAGTGGAGGAGCGACTGCAGGTGGTTACAGGCATCGACCTCCTGGCCGACGGGCTGAAGAAGACCCTGGCCGAGAAGGTGCCCAGCGTTGAGACGGTCAGCCATGTGTACTACGCAGGTGAGTCTCCAGTAGGGTTTAGGGTTTAGGGTTTAGGGTTTAGGGTTGGCTTTGCAGGCTGACAGGAAATAACAGCCTACCTGGCCAATGACAATGCCGCCGAAGAGTGCCGGCAGAACAAGGAGATGCTGGAGGCGGTGGTCACGGCGCTTGAGGCCCTCTCGCCGGCGCTGACCTTTGTCACCCTCATCACCGGCACCAAGGCGTACGGCGTGTATCTGCTGGATCGCTTCCCCTACCGCGGCCAGACGCCCCTCCACGAGAGCCTGCCACGCGTTGATACCAACGAACTCTTCTACTACCACCAGGTGGATGCCCTGCGGACGCTTTCCGCCGGCAAGAGCTGGTCGTGGTGCGAAGTCCGGCCCGACGTGATTGTCGGCGTGGCCCCGTTTGGCAATGCCAACTGCATGGCGCAGACGATGGGCGTGTACCTGAGCCTGTTCCGCGCCATCGAGGGCCCCGGGGCCCGCATCGCCTTCCCCGGCAGCGAAGCCGGCTGGCGGGTGCGTTCCACCGACTCGAACCAGGACATCATCGCCCGCTTCTGCATCCACGCCTCGCTGCAGCCCGCCGACCGGGTGCACGACCGCACCTTCAACATCGCCGACGCCGCCACCCCGGTCTCGTGGGAGCAGCGCTGGCCCGTCCTCACGGCCTTCTTCGGCCTCGAGGGCGTCGGCCCCCACGAGGGCAGCGAGCATCCCACCGCCTACCTCGATCGCCACTGGGACCAGGTGCGCCAGATCTGTGCCGCCAACGGCCTGCACGAGGATACCGTCTACCGCAGCACGCACAACACCGGCGCCCGCATGGGCAGCCTGCGCCTCATGAATTTCGACCGGCCCCTGGATCTGACCCGCGCTCGCGAGCTAGGCTTTACCGACGAGATGGACACCGCGGCATCCTGGTATCTGGCCTTCACCAGAGCGCGCGAGGCGAAGATCTTACTGTAACCAGTTAGACCAGCATTACCAATAGTTACTTATATCACTCCTTAAGTTGGGTACGACTCCGGAGAAAGTTTGCACTACCGCCTTAGTCTCTCCCTAGTGCGGGCTAAGGCTCTTTTAGTCCCTGTAATTATCCTGCGGTAATAAGTAGATTCAAGCTCCTCGGGCGCTATCCGGAACTCCCGTCGGCTCCGGCTGGATCCTACGAGTCATGCACGAACAGGGATCTACGTAATGCCTTGAACGTGACAACCTGATTGGCTGGAGCGGCCCGGATCGCCTCATCCGGTGCCCCATACCGCCCCCACTGTGCCCCATCTGTGCCGTGTCAGAGCCAGACTATTTCACTAGCTATTATTACAGCAGTTAACTACATCGCAATTAACTTTCTCTCCAGTCTGAAGGAATATCCTCGCCCCCGTGATGGCACAATCCGAGTCTGACCCACCGATATGTCTCCTTACTGAAGAAGCAGTGGGGGTTGACCACGGCCAATGGGGCCTTGCCCTTTGGTTCTGGGCCACTGTGCCCGTGGAGGTTACGCTTTCTCGAGTCTGGCCTGACCCACTGCATTTCGTATACTCCGTGCAGCGGCAGGTCTGGTCTGACAGGATGCTTGAGATGCTGCACGCTGCTGCTTACTAGTTGTTGCTATTGGCCATGGTTCTGTAATTAACCTCGCAAGCAGAATCCCGTATGCAATACTGTAAAGCCATTGAATTTCCATAATACAGAAGTACACGGAGGATGTTCCAGATTCTTCTTAGTCTTGTAAGAGGGTGGTAAAAAGGGTTGCACACAAATGTCTTATATAATCATCTGTAAGATAAGGCTATAATGATGTCTGCTATTACTCTGTATAGTCCTCAGGCATCTCCTGGGAATCTCTCAGTTGCAGGACTTGAACAATCATTTTTCTCTTCATACAACCCTGGTTCCATCATCATGGTTCATCAATGGGACCCTTCCCACTTGCCATGTGCTGCACTGACTTGCAGGGGTGGAGATGTACTATAGAGCACATACCCCGGTCATCAATTTTTTCATCTCTTTTTTAAGAAAAAACCCCAGCCTACTCGCTTCGCGATCCTCGTGATAATCCCAGGATCGACTGCCTGACCCAGCATCCCCCACTGATCTGCAGCTCGTGCATGCATTGCAATCTGCAGGACAGACCGCTGATCCCGATCAAAATACAAATCGTCCAGATCCAGGCATCATGCACGCTACTGAGCGTTATCCCACATGGAGTATTTTTGGCAGGCTGACGACGAGTTGGAGCAGGCATGGATGTGGGCGGAAAAAGGGAACCCCAGTCAAGTGGATTGGAAGAAGCAGCAGGGCAGGCTGTGGGAAGAAGACTATGGTATATGAGAGTAAAGCATTTATTATAAAATAGATTAAATTATAATAACAGTATAGCTCACTATTCTCTGCTCTCTTTATTATTTCTTTTTATTAAGTTTTATAATTTGTCTCCAAACTGAGCAAACTCATGAATCATTACTTATTGAACCTACAGGATGCAAGGCATTTGCCAGCAGCTACTTACTGCTATTATAAGCTCTAGAATAGAAACCAAACATCTTATACTAATGATTCCTGTCATAGTATAAAATATATCCAGATGCCAGTTTATTCATTACCACAACATCTATTAGTAATATTGAGATTATAATAAATGATGTTATATATATACTCATCTCTATCCACTGATCCACACTATCAGCAAGACCAATTCCTTCATTACCAGGAAGATCTTCTTCATCTCCCTGTCGATTCTGGGATACGAACAGGGGCTCTTCACTTGCTTATTTACTAGTATCAAGCTACGCTGACTCGCAAGGTGGAGATACAGAGTACCCTGGTCATCGCGATATTGTTCATAATCTCCACTCCTTCTAAAGCTCAGTGGGCGCTGGCCCTATTGAAGACACTATCCCTGCCATATGTCGTTCATCCGAAATAGCCTTGTTTTTCCGAAAAAGAGGTGCTCCCGGGTATCAAGTCGAAGCAACATCTCTCAGCTTATATATATTGACATCGCGGATTCGTAGATCTCACGACTATTCAAACTCCTCATTATTGGCTACTATCCTCAATTTCAGAAGAACTTCTGGGAATTGGTGAGTTTTTTCCCAGGCAATAACCAATTCAGTGTTGTCCTTGTGTCCAGGATGTAGTATAGTATTAGATTCTTTAGTTCAAGTCATTCGAGGGACACTAAGCATTATACCGCCTAGGCTTGACTGTCTTTACAAAATACTAGCTACAACCAAGACGAAAGATATAGTCATAGCCTACTACATGGGATTTACTCCAGTACTGTTCCTGTTGGCTTTAGGACCTTCAATTGAATAAGATGAGGGATTTCCATTTCCGGAGCAGAAAGATGACCTAAGCAAAGCCAGCCAATCAAAGCTAGTTAGCCAGTAAAACCATCCGATCCATTCACGACCCCACTAAGATATATTGATTTTCTAATAACCTACTCCTTTTGCTAGATATTTTCTGAGCTTCCTGCAGCAACTCGCAGGATCTGATGTCGTGCTGATGATCTTCAGCTTTTCGGTCATGGCCTGGAATGCCCTCGATCGCAGGCAGGTCGGCTGGGAGATAAATAAATTATATTGGTGCTTCAAGAAGTAGAAAAAATCAATACTACTTCTTATTGTATTATTAGTGAATGACTTGAATTAGACTTCTACTCTATTCATTCAGTTTTGATAATTATAGTTCCTTTTTCAAGTCCATGACAGCCAGATCAGCATAGGTACTGCGCACTGGTTGCCTAATCTGGACTGCGCAAGAGGTTACCGTTTTAGGTTAGCGCCATCGCCCTTATATAAACCAGTTGCTCCCAGTGAGATTCTTCTGTTCACCACAACTCTCTCTCCATATCTCCTGCCCTATATACTGCCCACAGGATAATACTGAGAAATGCCCCTTAAGATTGCGATTGTCGGCGCTGGCCCTGCCGGGTGTATGCTCGCCCGGCTGCTGCAGCAACAGCCCAACGTGAGCGTGACGGTGTTCGAGTCGGAACCGTCGATCGACTACCGCTCGCAGGGCGGCTCCCTGGACCTACACGAGCAGATGGGCCTGCTGGCGATCAAGAGGGCAGGGCTGCACGACGCCTTCCTGGCGCACGCCCGCTACGACGGCGAAGCCCTGCTGGTGTGCGACGGGCAGATGAAGCCGTACATCACCCTGGGGCAGGGGACTGACGCCGCCCACAGCCGCGGCAGGCCCGAGATCGACCGGGCAGACCTGCGCCGGATCCTGCTGGAGTCGCTGCCGGCGGCGACGGTGCGATGGAGCCACCGGCTGCAGCGGGTGCGCGACGACGGGCGCACGCTGGAGTTTGTCGACGGCACCACGGCCACCGGGTATGATCTCGTCGTGGGTGGTGACGGGGCCTGGAGCAGAGTGCGCGCGCTGCTCTGCGACACGAAGCCCGAGTACGCCGGGATGGGCGGCTTCCAGCTCAACATCCCCAACGCGGCGGAGACGGCGCCCGAGTGCGCCGCGCGGGTCAACCGCGGCGCCATCTTTGCCTACTCGACGGGCTGCATGATGTCGGCGCAGCAGCTGAGCGACGGCAGCATCAACATGGGCCTGTGGCGGGTGCGGCCCGAGGGGTGGGAGAAGCAGGTCGAGTATGACCTCACGGACGGGCGGGCGGTGCGCGAGGCCCAGCAGCGCGAGTTCGCCGACTACGCGCCGGAGATGCTGCATTTTGTCGACCGGGCGGTGGATTCCTCGCGCATGATGAGCCGGTCCTTCTATGCCATGCCGGTGGGCTTCCGCTGGGCTCATCGCCCGGGCGTGACGCTCATCGGGGATGCCGCCCACGTTATCTGTCCCTTTACGGGGGAGGGCGTCAACCAGGCCCTGATGGACGCCCTGCAGTTGGCAGAGGCGATCCACGCGGCCGCTGCGGACAGTGGTGATGTTGCCGCAGCTCTCGACAGCCGTGTGCGTCGGTACGAGGACACTCTCTATGCCCGCGCTGCCGTCTTCCAGAAACGCGCGGCGGATGTCGCCCACACGATGTACTTCACCGAGGGATCGCCGGCGACGACGATCGAGTTTTATGCGCTGCAGAACCTCAAGAATTCCATGAGCCCGGCCAAGTACAAGGCCATGTATCCCTTGCTGGCCACGGGGGTGTATGGCTATTTCTTCTGGCAGAAGCATTTCCACTCATGACCATGGCAAAGCGTACAGTTGAATACATGATACTATTCCAAACCCTAACCCTAACCCTGAGCCAGTTTCATCCATGCCGAGTTCAATATCTGCTGCGCTGTTGCTCTTTCCTCTGGCAAAAAGGTCAACATTGATCGAAGCATCGTCTCTAATGCCTCTTTCTCTTCTTCTGTCATGGCTTCCAGACCTGCTTCAGCCCGAGGCTTCTGGATGCTGTACTCGAATCTGCGGTCCCAGTCTCTGCGCACGCCGCCAGACATCTTCGGCTTCAGATCCAAGTCACAATCCTCGTACCACTCCCGTCTGCAGTGCCATTTCTCCCACCACTCAGGGGGTAAGATGCCGAGGGTCTCGACTTGCTCTGCGGTGACACGATCTGCAGTTGGGCGAAAAGCTTCAAATAAAGGCCGCTGACCGAAGATTTCCCAGATGGTACAGGCCAAAGTCCAGATGTCTGAGGGAAAAGATAGCGGCAGATCAGAGAACCGGGCTTCAGGGGGCTGGAGGAGAGGAAGAGTCTTGGATGCGAACCTCGGCGTTTGATGAGGGTTGAATGACTCTCCAAAGTCGCTGAGCACGACCTTTTCCTCTCCCAAGGCAATCTCATCACTGCCAACACCAAACCAACCGGGGATGAATACCTGCGTGGGCACACCATCGCACAAGGGCCTGCCATTATCAAGAGGAACGACTGCCTCGGCCTCTGGCTCTCCGAATGTGCTATACAGCTCTGCAGTGGAATAATGGTCAATTGACTCGGGAAACTGCACCAGAATATTTCCGAGATGGAGGTCTTGAAGAAAAGGATCTTAGCTACCACACAACTCATGTACTGCACTTAAGGAAATACATACCGCCGTGTATAATGTTTTGGCTGTGAAGAAATGCCACCCCACGAATGAGCTGAGCGACGATCGATCGTGCAACGTTGAGCTGGAAAAGTCCATACGTTGAAGCCTCTTTGGCATCAAACAGGCTCATCCGTGCCGGCGGAGTGACAATGCATTTATGCTGCCCGTTGGGGCCGGTGATCCAGAATTCGTCAATGAGACGTGGGATGATTTCTCTTCCTGGTGCCTTGGACGAGTCCATACTCCAAAGTGAGCGCATCAGACGGGCCTCAGGCGTGCAGGTACTGCTGTCAGCCGTGATAACCTTCACAGCCACATATCTACCCTGTTGTACATCTCGGGCGAGCCATATTGTTGAGTATCCCCCGAAACCGAGCTTGTCAACCACCCGATACCGGCCATTATCCAAGTCATCGCCAATCTTCAAGGGATGGTATCCTCCTGGACAGTATCTTTCCAGATCTTCAACGTCTTCAACAAACTTGTACCGAGACTTGCCAGCTCCAATGTTCGATGTTCGAGATGTGGAGCTGGACATCGATGATGTTTTCAGGATATTAGGTTGGTTTAAGACAGGCTTGCATACTTGTTTCTGGGTTCGCCAGATATTGATGCAGGTACGGGAGAACATTTGTAGAAGCAACATCCAACGCAACGACACGTCACGTCGGGGGCTAGTTTTAAATGCCTTCTGGGTCTGACTAATCGTTGGTGCCTAAGGTGTCACAGAACCCGTTCATTTCTGTTTCCCCAGTGCATTTCATCTCAGGGATTGAATGACAACGATGACCTGCATCTTTCTTGATATTTTATTATAGATTTTACTCTTGCTTTCAATAATATTATTCCAATTTACTTCATGTCATGGTCAGGGTTTGACTTGAAGTTTTTGAAGCGCCACTATTAAATTGCAGGTGTTTCATATGCCGCCTGATGCCAGTCTCGAAACCCAACTATTATTAGTTTCTATACTACTACTGGTGCAATTATTGTTTGATTTCCTAAATAGATCCAGATCAGGTCACTGTGCAGGTTGTTTCACTGGTCATACTAATAGCTAGAGCGTGGGAGAACAGCGGCTCGCCAGCGTCTAAATCGGGCGAAGGCATGCACACTTCCCTTCCTATTAGTTATTAAATATTTAGTTAGTTAGTTATAGGCCAACCCACAATTAGATAAGCACTAGCCAGTGACTGAGTATATAAATAACTACCTAGTGATTATTGACCTCCAAGCTGCAAGTTCTCAGGCTATAAAGTCCATTTTAATCTCCATTCTAAGATATCTTTTGTGTGCCATTAGGATTGAAGTGCCACTTCCCTTTCTATTATAACGTCTACTGTTAATATGGTCAGATATTACTTCTACAAAGGCAAAATGCCGACAAACCCGAAAGATTTACAGGATATGGTGGCTCTAGCATACCAAACCGCAAGGGATATGAAGCTTTATCCGCGGGCAATATTGATCAGGTGAGAGCTGACTTTGGTATCTCCGAGTTGTTTGATACTATGCAGTGACTAATTCCATCCAATTTATAGATCTAAACATCACAAAACAACCACCATCAACGGCAAGACTGGAGAAGATCCGAAAGGCTGGCATTTGACATTTTGCTACAAGGACAACAAACAACTCATCAACAACACACACACCGCATGTCATGGATACACGAAAGACGAGTTTTCTTGGGAGCTTATTGAGTCCACGCACGCGGGCGACAAGCCAGATTCTGTAAAGCGCAGATTCGCGAAGAAATCCAGTGTTTGGCCAGGTCCTGCAGAGCTAGATGAAGCCCCGGAGATAGGGTACGGCCATTTTCCACAAAGCTAATGTTAATATGTGGACATTTTGTTGTTTCCCTTTATTGATGAATGTGTGTTGTAGCTGCAGCTGAATATATAGATGATATTATTCATTTATTTGATCCCCTTCCTTATTTTTATGCTTTCCCTGGCCCTGAAAGTGATGAGATCAGGACCCATTTCCATGTAAGCATTGGCCTTACGTTCCCCTTAGACATGCTATATCGGGCCCTGGGGGCCGCGATTAGGATAATCGCGGCTAATGTTGACCTTTTGGTCCAGTGGTCTAGTGGCCCCAGGCACCATTCTTACAGTCCAGGAGACAGTGAAGGGGAGCTTATGTTATAAACCCGGACATGCAGAGTCGCGAGGCCGGCCGCCTAGACATTAAGGGAGAATAAGAGAAATACTACTTGTAAATCCTCACAAGACATCATCCTTAATGGCCCACTAGAACATAAGGTCATGGTTATATAATATAATATTATAGTCTTAATAAATAGGCTATAGACTGGTTAATATGATTTATTATAAAAGATTAATGTATTCACTCTTACTATAATTATAACTATATATCAAATTAGAAACTAGTGGTCTAGAAGTATTGTTTTAACAAAGGAGATATATATAGAAAAATAGTGAGTAGGGAAGGCTATGATTTCTATAAGATACCATATTGAAAAGCTAGATAACTCAGCTTTCTTTCAAAGGAATATCATTGGTTTCTTTCTCATAAGCTGATTCTGATTCTGAGGATATAATTACCAGGATATTATTATAAACTAGCCACAGAGGACTACACCCTTTAGTAACTAGTTATAGATAATAACTACTTTAGGCTCTCATCAGCATTAGATGGCATTATAACTCAAACATAATCTATAAATTATATTAGTTAGACTCATCTAACTATTTAATAATAACAGTGATTATTTTTCTCTGCCTATTACTCTTTAAACTCAGTAAATCCAATTAGTTTTACCAAGCCTTATATTTGGATTATGATTGGCTTGCAGAGAGTGATGCTGGATAAAATTATCAAGTTATCGAGGCTAACCTCACCAGGTTAAGCCCAACAGATAGGGGCTAACCGGGATATGACCATCCGAATCGCCCCATGTTTATTGGACAAAATAACAGCTTATTTGATCTTATTTATAGTGAAAAATCCTCCTTCTGCCATTCGGTAATCCAGACCTCTCCCATGGCGAGCCACCCGTTCTACCCCCCCGATCTCCAGGTGATTGGCTATGTTGCCAACACCCTCAGCGTCCCTGCGCTGCTCGGCAGTTTTGCTCTTGCAACCCTAGCGGTCATTGTCGTCACTTCTCTGATCTTGAAAAGCTTCCGGCCGACAATCTCCCGTCTCGACAAGATCCTGGTGGGATGGTTTATCTTCAGTAATCTCTCATCCGAGACCATGATCTTCCGTTCAAGGACCACGCTGATTAGCAGCCGGATGTATCCACCTCTTCCTTGAAGGCGACTTTGTATACAACCACCGCAGCATGCCGGGCAGGACGGATCTCTTCGGTCAGCTGTGGAAGGAGTACGCCAAAGCCGACTCGCGGTATATGACCATGGAGCCCTTTGTGCTGGGCATGGAGACCATCACGGCGTTTGCATGGGGGCCACTCTCCTATCTGATCGCCTGGCTGATCGTCGTGCAATCGCCCCACCGCCATCCGGTGCAGATGCTCGTCTCCATGGGCCAGGTCTATGGCGACGTCTTGTATTACGCAACCAGCATGCTCGACGAGTCATACCATGCTCTCTCCTACTCGCGTCCAGAGGCGTATTACTACTGGGGGTACTTTATTTTCTTGAATGCCTTTTGGATTGTCATTCCGGGGGGTAAGTTTTCCTATACCTGCCTAGAGACTGTTTATCCATGCTGATGATCAGTCTGTATGTACCAGAGCTACTCGGCAATGGTGGGGGCGTTTCGGCACAGTCACAAGAAAATAGATTAAACTAGAGAAAGTTTCCTGTATAAAATAAGAAGTGATTATGCAAATCATAGGATTATGCTCTAATCTAGCGGTTTCATATGCTCAAGATTTGAGTCTTGCTGATCATTGACCTTGGTACTCCACTATGTGCCCAATCACTGCCCAATCACCAGCCAATAGGGGTATTCTTATACTGGAAAGTAGAAACTGTCAAAGGTATGGAAATTGTTTAAAATATTGAATCTCTCTATACATTGTAACTACGTATATCATGCAATAATCCATAATGCCCACTGTGAGTACTGCATCATCAACCCCAGCTCCAGTGCTAACGCCAATAGCAGCGCTTCGCCATTCAGTTCGAGACCGCCGGCCTGTATATCATCGGCACACCCACCGCCCAGATGCACATCACATTTGACGAGCTGCTGGACTCGCTGGGCGGGATCGTAGGCCTGCTCGAGTACGGCCTTGGGTGGCGCGTGTGCCATTCCCTCGTGCACCGCATCATCCGCTACCGCCAATGGAACGTCCTCAAGGCATCCCAGGCCCTCTGGATCGAGAGCTCGAGTCCCCTCTTCTACGAGCTGCGCCATGCCAGCGAGTCGATCCGCGTCACCCCCGCCGAGCTGGAGGGCAGCCGGTTTGGCCGCATCATCAAGGAGGAATGGGATGGCGGAATGCATGTCCGCCAGAAGCGCTGGATTGCGCGCATGATTGTCGCCGCGGCGCTGGCGGGCATGTTCAAGAATATCTCTTCCTTCTTTCACTCGCGGCGGCTGGCAACTAGGCAGTGAATCTGTATCTATATGTATGGGTAATAAGGTATGGGGGCATTTTGCAGTTTATATAATGTATATTATACTATATAGTACAGGATCTTTGATTTAGGTTAATATTATACTCATTAATCTGATAATGCCTGGGCAAGAATTAGCTATTAACTAGTCTACAGTTCTATACACTTCAAGCACTATTGATGCGGATTACATAACTCTTTTCGAATCTACTCTTATTATTATTATAGTCTAGAACGGCCCCCACATGCCAATTTGCCTGTCGGACCCTTCGGAGGCTGCAGGCGCTTTTTATTGGCCTAAAGGAGCCGCAGGGTCCTTGTCAGATCTAGGCAACAGCCAGGGTTTCATCTACACATGTGACATGAGATATATCGCATTGAAATAATGCCCGACATGTAACCTTACAGGTATCCAAGAAATCAATACTCTATACTATCGAGAAGATAGTATCTACCTAGTAGATACATGTAAATATCAACTACAGAAGGTCAGCTTCACTTGAGATTAATCTCATTTCATAGTATTCCTTTAAGAACTTAGCCTCCCTCGGCTAGAGGCCAGCAGCGCTAAAATGATGCTGTGCAATAGAGCCAAGCACATTAGTTTAATATAAAATGACCGGGTGAAACCTGACCAAAGAGTCAGCTGTCTGTAGTTGAGATGAAAAGACTTAAATCTCTCTTTCCCCTAATCCCAATCCCTCTTCCCTCTCTCCCTTGCATGAAGCACACTCACACACACACACAAACACACATATATATATACAAATTCTTCATGCGCCTGTCATCTCTCTTGATTGCCGGCCTGTTCGGCCTGGCAGCCCACGCCGACGATAGCACCACCACTGTGGGATACTTCATCCCCGCCTGGGATAACGAGCTGCTCGATTACAGCGGGTGGACCAGCACCGGGGCCAGCGTGGCGGGGATCAACGCCGAGGCGACAACCTACAAGGTCGGCTGTCTCAAGGACGCCGCCACGACCGACTGCGACATCAAACACTCGTGGACCATCGTTCAGGGGCCCGGGACGGTCAGCATGACGGGCGTGTACACCGAAATCACCACGGGCCAGTCGGAGAGCTACGGCCTCACCGTCACCCAGTCGTACGAATGCTCCTTCCAGTCCTACAGCATCTCCGCCAGCTGCACGATGAGTTTCTACCTCAGTGGCACGGGCGAGGGCGCGACCGTCGCCTCTTCCACCTCCACCAAGACCAGCTACGCCACTGCCGCCAGCTCATACTATACTCTTGTCGTCACGGGCGGCGTCAAGTCCTTCACGGCCCCGGAGGCCACCAAGACCCCCGGGGGTGCGGGGGCGGGGGCTGCGGCTGCGGCTGCGGGGGCGCTGATCACTGCCGCTCCTGTCGTCATGGCCGTTGCGGCTCTGCTTTAGTTTATTATAGGAGTTTATAGTATTCACTTTTTATTGTCCTGGTCTTGGTAAGAATAATCGTAGTCTTGGCTATTTTGAATACAATATATTAAAATCAGATGTACTAGGCTATGGCAATGCACCCAGTCGGAAGGAAAAGTACGACTGTCCAACAATATACTGGTCCTTGTTGAACACTTTATACTCCTTCATCTCCTGCCCAACCCCCAGCGTCACATACAACGGCAACACATGTTCTTCCGTCGGATGGGCGCCCTCCCAGCCCTCGTACCGCTGCAGGGCAAGGAACTGTTCGTTGCGTTCGGCGATTGTTGCGGCCGCAAGGGCCTCGCTGGATGCTGCCTCCAGATACCGGGGAATCGTTGTGTCCATGCTTTGTTCTCTTGTAGCCGCCAGATTATGGCTCAGCATTCCAGACCCAATTAAAAGGATGTTCCCGCCACTGCAAGATTAGAATCTAGTAATCTTTCCAAAAGAAAAAGACTATACATACAGCTTTGATAAAGCCCTGCCCAGCTGGATATGGGCAGTAAGGTCGTTCCCTGCATACGTCGAGACCTCGAGAATTGGGATCTCCAACTCGTCTCCTTCAGGGAACATGAGTTTAAACGGAACCCATCTGAGCATGTTAGACACAATGTACATCACCAAATGACAATATATAACGTACACTCCATGATCGAGATCTCTTTCAGTCCCCTCGGCCTTGATCCCCTGCGCCTTCAGATGGCTTAGGACCTTCTCTCCCAGCGCCCTCGACGATTTATGCGCATATTGATAGTCGAACACATGCGGAAAGGTCGACTTCCACGCAGGAGAGAGATCGTGCCACACCTCCGTCGGTTCCTTCAGGTTCACCTGGATCGTATCATTCTCGCTCTGGAAATGGCCGCATGTCACCACGATCCCGTCGGGGTTCATCCGTTTGATCTCCTTGCCTATCTCGCGTAGGTCACGGTGTACGGGCTCGTATCCGGGCTTGAACAGGATACTCACGCCGCCTGAATAGTGACAGTCAGCAAATAAGACTGGTAATATAGCTCTTGGAGACATACCGTGGCCTATAAAATATGTGGGGAGTTGGATAGTCATAGTGGACGGCGAAAATAAGGAGAAAGCGAATGAGAGGAATAGAGAGGAATTGAAAAAGAACAGGTAAGAAATTTTGATGGGGTGTTGAATAAATATTAATGTAATCATAGCATAGGTATTAGTAAAGTAATCATATTTATTTAATACTACCCCACATCTGTCTAATACCAAACGCGTACTTATCTCCGAGATCTTCAATTCGGAGCATGAGATAGATAGTTACTTCACTATATACATGATATACCTTGGTGATAAAAACCATAACTCAAATAATACTCTGATAGTTCAGCACCTACATAATTATAACAGTAGAGAAATGCAATAATCATAATGAAGCAGAATGATATTCAATACTTGAAGGATCTGGATGAAGACTGAGGTCAGAATGCCTAAAATGACGCCATCTTTAGCGACTGGCGCAGTGTTCTGATAAAACTGTTATCTTAATGATCTTGACGGTATCTCTACAAGAAAATCTATATATATTAGCTTGTATTGAAAGCAGAATAATAGAATCATAGAATCAAATAAGAATAGGCCCTTTGCATCAGTAGATAGATTTTAGTATCTACTATCCTAATAACATCACTTTTATACTGCCTTTTAACGATATAGCATCCCCATAAGCCCTCTTATATAGAAAGTAGGCAACAGGATCTTGTGCATACGCCCCACTAGAGCCACGCGGTCCCCCTCTTTCCCCTCACCAACTACATCTTGTCTCAATTGGTATAAAAATAGACGGTAAACATGACCACCGGATTTGAAGCTAATCGACAATACCAGTCTATCATTAATTGGTTATAATTTTTCCTTATAACCCATCACAGGCCGCTATTCTCTAGAAGTGGCAGGCACCCATATTATCAGAGCAGACCATTACCTCTATTGATGCCAGCTTCGTCAGAATCAATACTATTAGAACTTTTTGCGTTTTTTGGCCCTGGGCTTGGGTGCTAATATCTCAATGATAGCACCCTGCTAGACCATTTACAGCAGTAATCACACTGATGGCTTCAATGAATATCTTCCTTTTGCATAAACTCTGATAGATCTGAGCAGTGTGTAGACATTATTGAAATCAAGGGATATGAAATGAAGTGCATACTATACCATGTCAGCCACTTCTCGCTTCCGACCAGACATGCGAAAGACCTTTTCCATCTGACTTGGTGATTTGATCAGATTAAGTGAGTTTTCTGAGCGATCTGAGGGGCTTGGGGGATTCTGTGCATTCTGTGGACTCTGTGCATTCTGTGGACTCTGTGCATTCTGTGGACTCTGTGCATTCTGTGGACTCTGTGTATTTTGTGGACTCTGTGAATCCTGTGCATTGGGTGAATTCTTTGAATCCTGTGCATTGGGTGAATTCTCTGAATCCTGCCGAGTCCAGCCGCTCCAGGCGTCTTTCAACATCTGTTTCAATACGTCTTGTTTAAATGCGATGGCCATGAAAAAGATTGAAACGCCCACAGAGACCCCGACTGGAGAGTCAGCAAAGGGAAACAAGCAATAATAGTATCTGCAGACTCACGTATAACGGGAAATATCCACCGTCCTCTATAGGTGACTACCCCAGCTTCGTGTGGGAAGTCTGTCACATTCAAAGCAAACAAACTCGTCAAGAAGGAGGCAGGGAGCTGATCCTTATTAGAATGGAAGGCCTCTCATCGCAGCCGAGCGAGACTTACAAAAAGAATGGTCACAACGGTAAACACCATGATGGTGTCGGTCTGTTTGCCCGTTTCCTCATTCTGCTCCCTGGCTAACTTTGCTTCATTGACATTAGACTGCTTCTGCTTGAGATCCAATAGCAGACTGATGTCCTTCTGGCAGAGCTCCGTCTCGTCGATCAGGTCCATGATTTTGTCCTTCACTTGACCATGTTGCTCCTTCTGGTGCCCTCTGATATGGGTATGCATTTGTTTCCAGACCATTTCTTGCTCGTCGCATATCGCTTTGATGATACGGAGCTCATCTTGGATATGTTTGGCATCGCGGAGCTGCTTCAGCTCCTTGGTGATATCAATGGATTCAGGGCCCATTTTGTTTTTGTTCTCATCACTGCAAATCTTGAGAAATTCATCGAAGAGCTGTATTTCTTTATTTCGCTGCCATTCATTAGATAAGTGAAGATGATAGGCATGTTTATGTACACAACTTACTACTGACCACACTGAGCTGCGAAAAATATCCAGCAGGGACTGTTTCCCCTCTCTTTCTCCATTGACATCAATCTTCTTTTTTTCTCCATTGATATTAATCTCCTCTTTTTCTCCATTGACATCAATCTTCTTTTTTTCTCCATAGACATCAATATCCTTTTTGGTAAGAAGATCCATGGTCGTCTGCATGATCACCTCCGCAATCGAGTAGACAGACAGCGACAGGGTCTTCTCGCGAGCCTTGAGTGTCTCAAGAACGTGTTCAAGGAAGCTCATGTCCACTTCCTTTGTCTCTTCGGTTGTACATGTCACAATAGTATCTTAAAATTAGTATATAATTAGCATATTATATAGGTGAGTTGGGAAGACTTACTACTATCAACAACCCACAGCCAGAGCTGATTCACCGTAAGAACCTTATATATTGCCTGGGAGTTAGATGGAGATTTTTGTTTCCCTTTAATATACTTAATTAGAACTTGCTCATCATCTCGTTTTCTTTGTTCTTTCTTAGACATCAAGACATAGTGATACTTGTTGAGCGGCGTTGATCCATAGGTAAGCCTATGTTTATCTGGTAGGTCACTGGAGGGACTCGACGTGGGCGTCGTCTCCTTGACTGGCCAGTCTGTCCAGGAGATAAATGGCATCTAGAGAACACATCAGTGAAAATAGGGTAAGGCAGGAGTATGGAACAAACAAGAACTGCTATCCTTGCATGGAGCTGTGAATCATTACCCTCTTCCTTTTCCTTGTTTCTATTATTCTCTCTTTTTCCCTCATCATTCTTCCTCTCTCTGATTGGCTCTTGATTCTCACTGTCTCCTCCTTTTATCTCATTATTATTGCTTCTTTCATTTGGCTTACTCTTATGACTCCCTCCTTCAGCCTTGTTATTGCCTTGCCGATCCGTGGAGACTTTCATATCATCAATCTGGTGGATCAGCAGATTGGACCAATGTCATTTCAAATACTTGACATACCACAAATTGAGGCTTTATATGGTCTTTGTTCCCCTTATTACGGCCTCTCGTCAAAGTTCTGTCTATAAACCCATTCAGGGGCCTATGGCCGGAGTTGTCCCTGCCGCTGTCCAGCGACAGTCGGACCATGAGCTCCTGGGCACATCAGAAATGAGATTTTCCAGCCGCCGAGGATCAGAACCTACCCTGACACAACGTGACTGCAATTCTCGTTAGTGGACATGAGCAGGGAAGAGAGGGGGGGAGAACACAGACATCGTTCACTGGAAGATAGATCCATCTCACATGAGGCTCAGTTGGATGATGGAGCTGTCCGTTTCCGTCTTGGTTACCGATTGCTTTCTCGTTTGAAGTTTTCAGTGCCTGCTCGAGGGCCGAAAGGTTGGGATACTTTCTAGCGGTCATGATCGCCTGGGGCCCTGGTTTGTAGATGATTTCTTTAATCGGCCGCTGCTTGATGGTAGTTTCGATTCGGCCTTTACCCTGAAGTGGGAACAAGTCGACAATAAACCCTTCGGTCCCTCCGTATTGCTCCCCTTGATGTTGAAACCCGGGGACCTGACGATTGTCGTTTTTTGGGCCGGTAGGGCCGCCCATCTCGCGTGGCGGCGGATTTAAGAGTATCTCCTCGATTATTTTATGGTTCTTTATTTCCCCATGCCAGGACCGAACAATGTTCAGCCCCTTGCGGATGTTGTCTGCAATGCGATTGCCGCCCCGGGAGAGCATGAACCACACCACAATGGGACATCCGTGGTAGACGGCTAGCTGTAAGGCGTTCCATTTCTCACCAGTATTGCTTCCTCCCCCCGAACAAGTAGTGTGTTTTTGCCGGTGTACATTCAGCAAGAAATATCGGAGGTGAGAATCATCCTCATGCAGGTTTCTAGGGATCTCATACCTCGCGGCTTGTTGTACCACGGGCTCCCACTTCACACGTTTTTGGAAAAAGGACTCGTCATCGGCAACACTCTTCTTCAATGCCTCCCATAAGGCATCTTCGATCTTCCGGTGCTCAGGGATGCTTTGCGAGGTGGCCAGAGCGATGGGTGTGGCGCCGTCGGTGCTCTTGCTCAGGAAGGCCTCCTGCATTCTATCAGATTCTGTTTGCAGCCATTGCAGAAATCCCTTGATCAAATCCAAATGACCATGCATTACAGCCAGATGGAGAGGTGTGAGGTCTTTGTGAGCTGGGCTAATGTATTCATCCTTATATCCGTTCTCGAGCAGGTACTTCAGGATGGCTTTATGACCCCCGATCGCAGCCACATGGGTCCAACAGGCTTTTCCGCGGTGCAGGGCGACGCTCCCTCTTTCCATGCATCTCTCAAGTAGCTCCAATTGTCCATTTAGGATGGCCCAGTAGGTGATGGCAGCCCGTTGATGCTGATCGCCACTGGGCAGATCCGTTTCCAACAGCAGATTGGCCACCGCTTCTTTCTCTGGACTCTTCGACCGGGCTATCGGGTCTTGTGTCGGGAGGGGAGGGAAGTAGACCGATGTTTCCAATAATCGAAACACCATTAGGACACTTTT
Source organism: Penicilliopsis zonata CBS 506.65 (assembly GCF_001890105.1). Classification (NCBI taxonomy): domain Eukaryota; kingdom Fungi; phylum Ascomycota; class Eurotiomycetes; order Eurotiales; family Aspergillaceae; genus Penicilliopsis; species Penicilliopsis zonata. Next base: position 96,559 of record NW_019208926.1, read on the forward strand.
GATCATCGCCGCCTTATGCAGCGGCGTGTGACCCTCCTTGTCTTCTGCGGTGATCATGTTCCTCAGCAGCTCGGCGCCGTTAGCTTCGGCGCGTTGCAGAAGAATTCGGCAGACATGCTCTTTTCCACAACAGCAAGCCATGTGCAATGCATTCCTTCCATCCTTGGTGCGGGCCTTGAGATCAGCCGCTCGATCTAGGAGGAGCTGAACAATTTGCTCATAGCCCAGGCCCGCCGCCAAGATTAACGGAGTCACTTTTTTGGTGGGGAAACTGTCACCGTGAAACGAGTATTCGAATAGGACGTTTATATCGGCTCCGTCTCTTAGCAGTTCCGTCACCCTCTGAATATCGGCTTGCTCGATCGACCGCTGGAGTTCGCTCACAGCCATGGGGACTAGAAGTGAGACACGCAAGTCAGCAGCAGTTCGCGATGAATAGAGAGGCTCTTGGGCTACCAGGTGGTTCACGATATGAGACACTTGACAAGTCGGGCAATAATATTTCTTTCTCTACAGCTGCTACATATGGAGGGAACGAAGAAATGCCGGTCGGGGGCACGATAAAATATACGGTCGGTTATCTTCAGCCGTACCGTGGACAGCCTCGTGTTGTTTGCAGGGTTGCATATGCAAGCCACTGGATTTCTCACCAACCAGAGCAAGACTATCTCAGACCAGGCTGGAGTGAGCTGGCCATCGAATCCATTGCCCGGAATCGTATATCCTCTCGTTTCTTTTTGTGGTGATGTGGCAGCCGTCGGCGAAAGATGAAATCGGCGTTGCCGTCATTCGGCCGCAGAGCGAGAACTGTCGAAGAAGGGCAGTGCGAGGTGAATGGCTAGACGAAAGTAACAGATCAGCAGTGTTTCTCTTCTTGCAGACGACTTACAGCGACGCTGAGCGATGGCTCTGTCCTGTGCAAGGCTCGGCGGAGGTGACGGTGAGGCCAAAATATCTCGAGAGGAAGTCGCGATGGCGAAATGTCGATGCCTGAGGCTGCCAGGTCCCGTGCCCTAAGCAAGTCACTGGACCTGCCCAAACAGGTAGGAGGACCAATCCAAGGCCCAAAACAACTTTCACTTTGTCTACACTGGATTCTCCCACTTGGCCTTTTCATGTGCTATATATATTTTTCTACCCTTGCATGATCATTGCTGCACACTTATTTCTACATAATCCTCTATATAAGCATTTCTATCTCCCTTCTACTATGACCTTGACTGAGAGAAGCAAAGTTTGGTCTCATACATCTTGAAGTAGGTAAACTATATTCAGACCTGTTTATACCAATAATGAGAATTTCTCTAGTCTTCCACTGCAGCAGTGTAGAGTTGGAAATGAATACTAAACATGTTCTCTATAAATATTCCCTTGTTTCCTGGTTGCCTGGTTGCCTGGCTGCCTGGTTGCCTGAGGATTAGCCTGGGAATAGCTTCACTCTTAGGCCCAGTTACCTCTCTCCACTTAACCCACTGCCAGTCATTTCTGTAAGTTCATCTCATCATCTCTAATATTTATTAATACCCATGATAGACCCTGCTGATGAGTCTAGATATTAATCCAGTGCTCTAGTGTCTGAGTCAGAACGCAACGACGTGTCTCTGCGCCACCCTGTTGTCGTACTCGCAGTTCTCGCCTGTGAGACCATAGCTAGGCTGAGATACTCCCATACAGCTTCTTCATATTTCCCAGAAGCATATACTGTAGTAAGATTCAAGGAAGCCGACCGGGAAGTTTATGCTTTACTGCCTTTTACTGCTCTTCACTATACACTATCATAGACAAGAAATAATGGCTGCTTCACTCTTCATTAAACTATTCATTACTTGATGACAGCAGAATAATACCTTAGCTAACCATCTCCACAGCATCGAACCATAGAAGCCGACTCCATCGAACCATAAAAGTCGGCTCCATCGAACCCACTCTGGAATCAAAATCGGTGCGCTGCCACGTTTTATTTCTTTCTTTGCGACTGGGCTTTTGTTTAGTGTCGCAAGGTGTCGTCGATAGGTACTTTCCCTGAACATACTTGCTGACGCGTACAGATACCATTACTAGTAATTTCAGACAAGAAGAAACCGTCACAGTTGCAAGTACATGGATTTATTTTAGACTGACGAGACTGAGACTGTGAGACTGATGAGACAGGGTTATGTTTGATCATGTTTGACTATTTCTACTGACCATGTTTACTGTTTGACTATTGAGTTTCACTATGTTTGACATTACTTTGGGTGGAACTGCATAGACTGTATAAGCTTATTTGCAGGGCTTATCTACTCTGTATTGATTATGCATATCATCAAGTCGAGGGAATATTGAAATCCTTTCCTAATACTAATACTCCCTAATACTCTTCTTCTTTCCCCTTTCTTATTATCTGTATACGTACACACAGTCACTAAACATCACTAAACAGACTCACTAACACCAGCCAGCACGAATCTCATCCAGGCACACAATAAAAACAGCCAAAATTGCCGACGGGCCCAGAACCGGCGTTGAATCTATTGCTTTTGCCGGTGGGACTCGCCGGTTCAGGACATCCCAGCCGATGCCGGCCCCATAATAAAACAATCAGGCCAGGACCCCCTCGTCTGTTGATCTTTTTCCTGTTCCTGTCAGTCGCTCTTTAATACCACCACCTCTCGTTTCTTTTTCTCTCTTCTCTTCTTCAACGACAATCAAACCATGAGGTCGTCAGGGAGTCTTCTCCCCGTGGGAGCCGTCCTCCTCGGCCACCTCCTGCCGGCCCTGGCAGAGACAGTGCCCGTCGTCCGCTGTGTCTCGGCCATCGACTCGTCGGACAACGTCTTTGCCAATCCCAGCTTCGAGACCGATGGCAGCTCCGACTGGACCATCAGCGACAGTTCCACCACGGGCTACGGCGTGGTGGAAGCCGGCGAGGGAGTGTTCGCCACGGCGGCCGATGGAGAGTATTATCTCCAGCTGACCGGCGACGACATCTCCGCGACCATCGAGCAGTCGCTTGGGGGCGGCATTTCGGCTGGATTCACCTACGATTTCACCTTCTGGGCCGCCATTGAAGCCGCCGAGGGCAGTGACAGCGGCTCCTGTACAGCCTCCCTCTACCTGGATCCGGGCACGGGCGTCGACACGCTGCAGGCGTCGGTGGCATTCGCCTATCCCGGCACCTCCGACTGGACACAGTACTCGGTGTCCTACGCCGTCACTAGCAGCCATCTCTATCCTGAACTGCTCATCGAAGTCGAATGTACCAACACCGATACCTGGTATATCGGCTTGGATGCCTTTGAACTCGCCCCTGTCACCAGCGTCTGCACAACGTCCTATTCCTCCGTTGCCGTTGCCAGCCCGACTTCAGCTGCTCTTTCCAGCTCCATCGCTTCTTCCTCTTCTTCTTCTGCCTCCTCGTCGTCGTGGCCTTATCCCCGTTCCTCCGCTGTCATCCCGTCCAGCAGACCTGTTCCTCCCTATCTCAGCTCCTCGGTCGCTGCTGCATCCTCTACGCCAGTCCGTAGCATCCGTTCCTCTCGTTGCGCCCTGTCGGGCTCTGCAAGTACCACTGCTACGGCTTCTTCATCCTCCACGGTGATCCCCGGCATCCGTTCGTCTCGCTGCGCCCTGTCTGGCTCTGGAGCTGCTACTGCTTCTTCATCCACGGTGATCCCCGGTATTCGTTCCTCTCGCTGCGCCTTGTCTGGCTCTGGAAGTGCTGCTGCTACTTCTACATCCTCCACGGTGATCACCACCATTCGGACTTCTCGCTGCGCACTGTCCGGCTCTGGAAGTACGACTGCTACTCCCTCTGCATCTTCCACTGTAATCCCCGGCATCCGTTCGTCTCGCTGCGCTCTGTCCGGCTCTGGAGCTGCTACTACTTCTACTCCCTCTGCATCCTCCACGGTGATCACCACCATTCGCACTTCTCGCTGCGCCCTGTCCGGCTCTGGAAGTACGACTGCTACTCCCTCTGCGTCCTCCACGGTGATCCGTAGCATTCGCTCTTCTCGCTGCGCACTGTCTGGCTCTGGAGCTGCTACCACTTCGACATCCTCCACACTGATCACCACCATTCGCACTTCTCGCTGCAACCTTGCCGGCACGACTACCACTGCTGCTGCTGCTGCCATCACCGGTCAACCTGGTCAATCCGGTCAACTCGGCTCCACCACCTCGACCGTCTTGACCACCCGCACCTCGACCATCACCGCCTGTCCCTCCTTCGTCACCAACTGTCCCGCCAGCGAGAAATCAACCTATGTCACCACCGAGACCCTTGTGGCCAGCACCACCGTCTACCCCCTTACTGCAGGCGGAGCCCCTGCCACCGCCACCACGGAGACCATCTACACCACCCGTGTTTCCACTATTTACTCTTGCCCGGCTAGTGTCACTAACTGCCCGCTGACGGCTCGCATCTCTTCTACCACTACTGAAACCTTGGTTGTTGCTACCAGCGTCTATCCTCTGCCTACTGGTTCTAGCTCTTCTGGCTCTGGCTCCAGCTCTGGCTCTACCTCTGGTTCCTCCGGTTCTGGCTCTGGATCCGGCTCTACCTCTGGTTCCTCTGGTTCCTCTGGTTCCTCTGGTTCCTCTGGTTCCTCTGGTTCCTCTGGTTCCTCTGGTTCCTCTGGCTCTGGCTCTGGTTCTAGCTCTGGCTCTGGCTCTACCTCTGGTTCTGGTTCTAGCTCTAGCAGCTCTAGCTCTAGCTCTGGCTCTGGAAGCTCCGGTTCTAGCTCTAGCGGCTCTGGCTCTGGCTCTAGCAGCTCTAGCTCTAGCTCTGGCAGCTCTAGCTCTAGCTCTGGTTCGGGTTCCTCCGGTTCTTCCGGCTCTTCCGGTTCTTCTGGCAGCTCTAGCTCCGGCTCTTCGTCTGGATCTAGCTCTAGCTCTGGCTCCAGCTCTGGCGTCAGCGCTGGCTCTTCGTCAGGTTCCACTTCTGGCTCGGGTTCCAGCTCTAGCTCCGGCTCTTCATCTGGATCTGGATCTGGCTCCGGCTCAGGCTCTGGCTCTAGCTTTGGCGTCAGCGCTGGCTCTGGCTTCGGCTCTTCTGGTTCCTACTTCAACCACACCCGCACTGCCAGTTCCTCGGCTTCCGTGTCTCTCCCCTCGTCTTCTGTCGCTGCCGCCAGCCAAAGCGGTATCTCCTCGACCACCAGCGCCAGTGGAAGTGTGTACACGGGCGACTCTGTGTCGCAGTTCGCCTTCGCCTCCAACACGCTGGCGGTGGCTGTGGCCGTCTTGGCTGTTATGCAGGTGTTGATGTAGCGAGAAGATGGTTTTCCTTTTTGAGCCTATCAACACAGGCTCGCTTAATTTGATTCTTTTACCATGTATAAATATTTATGATTCCTTATGATCTTTATAAAGTGAGTAATAATAATCTACTAATAATTTTATATTCCTTGAAAGCAGCTCATTCTGTACTATGTAGTATAATAATAGTACTCGAGGTCTGTAGTATAATTTTTTACCATCAGACCCATACAATAATTAGTAGTGATCAAAAGGTGAGGATTACAAGTATGAAAAGCTGAATAGTCCATCCAGTAATTCAAGCTGATCTGAGCATGTGGTAATAATCCTAGTCTAAGGTCTCTCACTATGTTCATGGCTAGTCATACTCGATAATCAGAAATATTAGAACTGAATTATATCAGAAGTTCATATAGACGATAGTACAGTGGAAGTAGGGAGTGTAGTCAGTTAATATATATATACCTCCAAAGCCTTGTTTACTAGACAACACCCATCTCTAGGAAAATGAGGAAGAGAGACAAAACTGAGATAAAAGCATTTACTATATATATACTATATATATAGTACAAAGTACATTATAACTAATGATCATCTACTTGAGTAATTTCTTTAATTCTTACATATCTATCGTCCTCGTTTAATATACCCCATATGGTATAGTTCAGGACGTCTTGACACTGACGGGAACTAGTCCAGATTCGATCTAGCTCGCCGTTCCCGGCAGACATCATCATGTGGACTTTTCCTCTTTTCCTCTTCTCCGTATCCAGAGTATCAATTCAAGACAAGATAGTAATAATTTCATATTATCATATCATTACTCACTATTTCTTCATTCATTCATTTATTCATTCATATATTAATTAATTAATTTCTTTCTTTATTTATCAATTTCTCTCTCTCTTCTAGCATTCCATTCCATCTTCTATGATTAATCATTAGGTTCCAATTCTCCGTCTGGCCGGTGGCAACTGGCAACAGTGCCAACCACGGGTCAGAGTCACATGACCACCGCCCAAAGCCAACCGCCTCTCAACTCTCTCTCTCTCTCTCTCTCTCCTTCCAACGTCCATCGCGGTCATCAATGCTTTGTCTATCATGGTCGACTATTCCAACCCCGTGGCAGGCATCGCCGGCGGGTACACCGGCAACAGCCTGGCGGTGGAGGCGACGATCGTGGGCCTGCTGAGCTGCGCCCTGTTCGGCGTGCTGGAGCTGATGCTGGCCATCTTCTCGACCTTCCACGTCTACCGCGGCCTGTATTTCTGGAGCCTGCTGGTCTCGGCGGGACTGGGCGTGCTGCCGCAGTCGCTGGGCCTGCTGCTCAAGTACTTTGAGCTGGCGCCCATCGCCGCGCCCGTCACCCTGTCCACCGCCGGCTGGGCCATCATGGTCACCGGCCAGAGCCTGGTGCTGTACTCGCGCCTGCATCTTGTCGTGCAGAACCGGCTGGTGCTGCGGCTGGTGCTGGGCATGATCGTCTTCGACGCCCTCGTCCTGCAGATCCCCCAGATCGTCTTCTCGTACGGCGCCGTGTTTGTCGCCTCGCACGGCTTCCTCTACGCCTACAACATCTGGGCCAAAGTCCAGCTTACGGGCTTCTTCCTGCAGGAAGTCATCATCTCCACCGTCTTCATCGTCCAGGCCACCCGTCTGCTGCAGGCCTATCCGCGCAAGAGCGTGCGCCGGACCAGTCTCCGCTACCAGCTGCTCGCCATCAACTCCGCCATCATCGTCATGGACATCGCCCTGCTCGTCCTTGAATACCTCGATCTCTTCATCCTCCAGACCGTCCTCAAGACCTTCTTCTACATGGTCAAGCTCAAGCTCGAGTTTGCCGTCCTCTCCCGCCTTGTCTCCATGGTCAATCACCACGATCCTTTGACTCTGACCGACAGTGGCTTCTGAGTATACTCTACTATATTCTATACTATCTATTACCATTCTATACTATAATATACTATTCTATACCATCTATTACTGTCTATTACCATTCTATACTATACTATACTATTCTATTCTATTAATATCATCCGTAAACATATCGCTAGTCCCAATATAGCCATAAGAACCGAGCTTAGTAAGCCACATCCTCTTCCTCTCTTCCTCTCGTCTCTCTTCTCTCTTCTCTTCTCTCTTCTCTTCTCTCTTCTCTCTTCTCTTCTCTCTTCTCTCTTCCTTCTTCATCTCTTCTCTTCATCTCTTCTCTCCTCTTCATCTATGGCAGTCTCCGCCTCGATCAAACTGTACGACGCTGCGAAAACGACCGTCCGCAGCTTCGACCATTTCACCGCGCGCGACACCGGCATCCCAGGCGAGATCCGCCACGAACTGGCCCTGTTCGCCGCCAGCGCCGAGGGCGTTCTCTCCTCCCTAGCCCGCAGCCACGTCGCCGATGACGACGTGGAAACCGTCCTCCTCCTCAACACAGCCAGAGGCGCCGTCTCCTGTCTCGAGCGCGGGTTGCAGGCCGTGTACGCGCGCAGCAGGGGGAGACTGTTCGGGTGCGACGAGGCTTTTGCGCGCTTACTGGATGATCAGTCTGTGGAGGTCCTTCGGCGCGGCGTGAGGCGTGAGACGGCCGCTCTACAGCTGCAGATCGCTTTGTTGGACGAGGTGACCGATAACAGAGACACGGTGCCTCGCCAGGGTCTTTCTCTTACCGACGAGCTCGACGATCTCGATGCTCTGCCGTCTTACGAAGAGGCTACAAGGGGGGGAGAAGAGGAAGAAGAAGAAGAAGAAGAAGGAGAAGAGTTCTATCATGCTATCCCGGAACGGCCGGTGGAAATGTGCTCCTCACAGATGGTCTGGGAAGAAAAAGGGTACCGCTGTTATGCCTGTGCATATCATTCTCCGACCTACAAGGGATTCGAACGCCCGCATCAGAAAGTACCTTGATCTCCATCAATATATATGCTGTTCAATACTCCCTACTTGCGAGTAGAAACTCGCGGCAAAAAACCTCCCGTGCAGACGTCTCGGTCAGCTTCATCGCTCCGTTCTTCTCGCCCAGCCGCATAATCTCTTTGCCAACAGGGGGGAAGTAGGGGAGAGACTGTGGCTTTTCCTTTTCACCAGAGAGAAAACCGTTCGGATCGCCATGCTGGATGAAATTCACCCAGTACGTCGACACGGTCTGCGCCACCTGCTTGTCGCCCTCACTCCACGGATACTCGGGCGAAAAGACGAAATTGTCAAACACGTACGGCAGCTCGGCCGCATGGTGGGCGCCGAACTTCTCATTCCCACCGGCCTTCTGCGGCGGGATCTTGTCGAAGAAGTAGCCGTACACAGGCGAGGCGGCATGCTGGTGGAACTGCTCTGCCCACATGGCGACCGTGACGCGCGAGTTGTTTCTCGCCTGGGCATTCCACGCCGCGTACCGGGGGTCTGCGTCGAATGACGTCGCGGGCACAGCACCCCCGGACAAAGGATACAGCTGGAAAAACCGGTCGGTCATCTCGTCGCTGGTGTATCTGCGGCGGGCGGCGTGGCGGATCTGCTCGTCCGTCATCACCACCGACTTGCGCACGCCGATCGTGCCTCCCTCGTCGGCATTGTGGCCCGTCAAGACGGGGACATCGCTCTGGGTCCCCCGTCGGAGACACTCGCCGGGTTCGGCGGGGAGGAAGTGACCGTCGACGCAGGGGCGGTAGAACGGCGGCGGTGGCGGGTTCGGCGGGCCCAGCGTCTCGATCTCCTCGTTCTTGTTGTTTCCCTGCAGCAGGATGTCCACGGGCAGGGCACGCATCTCGGCGAGAGTCGCGCATCCCTTTTCCGCCACGGTCTCGACTCCCTGGCGAAGAGCAGTCTCTTTACTCCGGTACGCCGGCGCCAGACTCAACAGCATGGGGTCGTGCGTGAACCGTTGGCCGGACTGGGAGATGGCGCCGTGGAACAGACCCTTGGATAATGGCGACAGCAGATGCAAGCCTACCGACGCCGCTCCGGCCGACTGGCCCGCGATGGTGACGCGGTGCGGATCGCCCCCAAACGCCGCGATGTTGTCGCGGATCCATTCCAGCGCGGCCCTCTGGTCCAGCAGACCGTAGTTACCGCTGCACTCGACTCCGCAGGCCGCCAGACCCTCGCGGTCGAGTTCCGGATGCGCCAGGAATCCCAGGATTCCGACGCGGTAGTTGAGCGTGACGACCACGACGCCTTTGGATGCCAGCGACGCCCCGTCGTAGATCCGTTGGCTCCCTGCGCCGGCGACGAACCTGCCTCCGTAGAACCAGACAAAGACGGGGAGAGCAGTCTGAGGATCAGACGTCCAGACATTCAGATTGAGACAATCCTCGTCCATCGTCTCAAACTGCATATCCTCAAACGCAATCTGGGGCGCCACCGGTCCATACGAGACACATTCCCGCACGCCCGTCCATTTCTCTGCCGGCCGAGGCGGGCGCCATCTGTTGGGGCCGGCAGGGGAAGCCGCGTAGGGGATTCCCAGGTAGGCTGTGATGCCGTTATGGGAGGTGCCTTTGACCAGGCCGGAGGTTGTAGCTGGCATGAGAAAATATTAATATCTAATCAATAAGATTAATAGAGCATAATAAAATAATAGAATAATAGATATTATAATAAAATATTAATGAATAAGATAACCCCGCATTCTCCACCTCTTGGCATCTCCTTTTTTCACTCCAGGATTACTAAAAATTGCATATTACTGTTACTCTATCCCTAGGTAGTATCATGACACTGATATATCCTAGTATATAGTATACTTATATATACTAATGTATACTCAAGTATTCTAATGTATAACCCTCCTCAATGCTTTATGGAAAAAGGCGGAATTTCCGCTGCATGATGGTCGTGATGGCTGTTCAGGTAACAAGTCTCATCAATCCACCTGAATTATAACTAATCAATAGCTCCAATCCACCCTGCTGGGCCTGGAAGGACAATTCCTCAGTTCTTTGATCGGAAACCAGGCCTTTTGCCGAGTGATGGGCCGCTACAGTCCCTCCTCTCATGCGTACGCCATCTCTCCCTGGGTTCTCTCCTTATGGGCGGGTGTTTTTGGCTTGGGGTAATTCTTTTTTTTTTTTTTCCCCCGGATAATCAATCATCTTCTATTCAATTGCTTACTTCCAGACAAATCATCGGCCAACTGGTCACTGCCTCACTGGCCGACCGCTGGGGAAGACGCTTCGCCCTCTATTTCACGCTGTTCTGCGTTTATGTCGGCGTGGCGGTCGAGCTGGCCTCAGGCAGCCACAACGACTTCACCGGCGCCAAAATCCTCATGGGCTTCGCGTCGGGCGCGTTGCAGGCTGCAGTCCCGACGTTCGTGTCAGAGGTCGCCCCCAGCGAGGCCAGGGGGTTTTTCATCGGTCTCGCTGCGTTTGCTTGTACGTCGTCCTCTTTATCTAGTATCCTCTTACTGTGTCGGCTCATTTTCAGTGTCGTTTGGCAGCCTGGTGGGCAGTCTGGCGCTGTACGCCGCGGACAAGCGATACAGCGAGGATAACCTTGGCTGGCGCATCCCCCTGGCAGTCGGTCTCGCTGCCCCGACCGTCTCGCTCGTCCTGCAGCTGTTCCTCCTTCCCGAGAGCCCTGCCTGGCTGGTGGTGCGTGGGCGGATGGTCGAGGCCCGCGCCAGTCTCGCCTGGCTGTATCCCACGCTGACCGACCGGCAGCTCGACGAGCAGCTCGATCTGCTCGTCTACACGGTGCAGCGGGAGGAGGTCAAGGTGAGTACCGAGGTGGTTGAATAGGTTGCAATTACAGTTGCTAATTCTAGACCTCTTTCCTGCACTGCTTCGATCAATCGAACCGCCGCCGTACCTTTGTCTCCCTCTTCCCACAGGTCGCCGGCAACTTCACCGGCACCCAGCTCGTGGGATCTTACACAACCTATTTCTTCGAAAAGGCGGGCCTCAAGAGTGCCCTGCGCAGCAATGTCATCGTCACCTGTCTCGGGCTGGCGGGGACCATTCTCGCGTTTTTTGTTGTGGACAACAAACGCGTCGGACGGTTGACTCTCATCCTGGTTGGCGTTATTGTTTCCTCGTTGACGATGCGTAAGTTCCATCTACTACATTTACGTTTAACACTGTCTACTGATACTGATACTACTACAGTTGGCGTCGGGCTCATCGAAACAGCATCGCACGGTTCAATCTCCCAACAAGCAGGCTACGGCGCCGTCTTCCTCATCGCCCTGTACAACTTCACCTCCAGCATGGGGCCCGGAGTCGCCGGTATCAGCTACGTAGGCGAGTCGTCTGCACTCCGCCTGCGCGCAAAGACCGCCGCCGTCGCCCTCGCCACAAACGTCCTGGTTGGTACCGTCTGCAATGTCGTGCTCCCGTACCTGATCGACGCCCTGCACATGAAATCGGGATATGTGTTTTTCGGGTTTGGCGTCGTCTGCACTGTTATTGTTGTCCTTTACATCCCTGACCTTACGGGGCGGTCGTATGCGGAGATTGACGACTTGTTCAAGCATACTTAGATAGTATAGACACTATAGATACTATATATACAGTCCTATACTATCCTCAACCATCCATGTGTTTTTGCTGACGGTCAGCTCGTTTCTATAACCAGTAGGAGAACGCTTACATATCGTCGGAAATGATGTCCTCGTCCCGCTTCAGTGATGGCTGCAATCTGTTCTTCTGCCAGGGGGGGGCCTGTCACTGCCTCCACGGCTTCCTTCATATGCTCCTCTTTTCCCGAGCGCCTGTTCTATTAGCAAAAACCAGGTAAAAGGAGTTCAATGAATGGATACATCACTACAATCCCCTTCGAAACCTGTAGAGCCCATTTCATGAGAACCTGGGCTCGAGACAGACCTGTCTGCTCTGCAATCTGCGCCACCGCCTCGTCCACGGGCCCGACGTGTTTGTACAGAGGCACCAGAGTCCCGAAGCAGGAGACTGTGATTTCGTGCCGGGCACACAGCTCCAGGAGGGGCTGGTTGGCAGTGTATACATATGGATGGAATTCCGTTTGGAAAACGCTCGGTTTGACCTGTAGCCAACAGCATAAACATCGTAGAACCTCTCATGTATGAACATAATGAATGTAGTTGTAGTCAACGCACCTTGCAAGAACTAAGCAGCTCCTCCAGATCTTGATAGGTGAAACTCGCCACGCCGATGGACTTTGCTTTACCAGCCGCATGCACCTGTTCCATCTCTGCCCACCCGCGCGGGATGCCCAGTAGGGAGAGCAACGTCTTGGACGAATGCACCATGTACAGATCCACCGCTGAGGTCTGTAGCAAGGCGAGCGATTCCTCGATCCGTTTAGCCGGGAGGCGAGTATTTCCTACTACAAAGTATAAGAAGAGAAGAAGAGAAGAAGAGTATAAGAAGGCTTGAACACACATTTGACAGACAGATATGCATCTTGTTTGACTTCTCCGACGTATTTTTCATTCTCGAATCGTTCGCCGGTGTCTAAAGGTTAGTATTGATATTAACAGACGGAGTCTACGTACCTATATGCCGGATTCCAAGCTTCAAGGCCTGCGTAAGAGACGCCCGACAGTCCTGTCCGACGTAATTCTTATGGTCCTCCGCTGGATTATTAGCGAGTTCTCCTCGTCAAGAAGCGCAGGCTTACATTTTCCCGTCCCGATCGCGAGAATGGGAATGGCAGTCCCATCATTGAGTTGTTTGGTTGGTATCATAGTTGCAGTGAAAGAGTCGCAGTGAGAGTTGAAGAATAACGCGGGGTTACGGACAAGTGGGATAATCAAGTTGCCTGAGGCATTACTTAGCCTGAGGCCCGATTCCTGCCTGAGGCATTTATTGCCTGAGGTTTATCACTCAACTTCCGTAACCTCCGCCTCTAATCTCCGTCTCCATAACTTCCGTCTCTCACTCCCTCTCCTTCTCTCCCTCTCTCTTTCTCTCTCTCTCTCAGATCCTCTCCGACATGACAGAACGCGCTAAATACGCTGTACGTCTTCCTTTCAATTGCAATATCTGCTGACTCCAAGGCCAGTGCGATAAATGCCGCGCCCGCAAGGTCAGTCTGTTCCTTTGACTTCGCTGCTAGTTTGTTGCCAGGCCACCACTGACAAACAGGCCGCCTGCTCTCGCGATACTCCAACCTGCCGCCGTTGTCGCGAAGAAGGACAAGAATGCTCGTATTCACGTTCCGGCGTGATTAGGCGCAGCAAAAAGGGGAAACAATCTCGCATCTCTTCTCAGTCTGTTACCGGCGTCTCTTCTCATCCTGGCTCTCGTGAGGTCTCCCCCGATGGCCAGTCATGCGGGCTTCGACAACCAAACGACCAGATGACTGGGTCGACACACGAGCGGCTGCAGCTGCTGGCTGGGCGGGATTGTCCTGCGCTGAAAGCCATTGCTGCCCTGTTGGAAGAGTACACGGCGACATGGCAGGGTTCGGCGGCGTTCGACTCGCTGGCCGAGGGGAGTCCAACGGCTTTCTTCTTGTTTGATGGTGACGAAGCCCGTCAATGGGTGGACAGTAAGTCATCATGGTCTATACCAGTTCTATATACTCACTTTCAGCCTTCATAAAGATTCTCCAGAAAGAACAACTGCTAGTCACCTCCCCACCCTCCGAACTGCTGGCGATACCATCGCACCCGGACCAGGTGGATCGCACCTGGCTGGTCATGTTCTACAGCATCACCCTGCACACCGCAGCCAACCTAGATGACTCGACAAGAGGAAAATTGAAGGGAAACCTGTGGCTGGCCTTTAATGACGTCCGTCTCCTGCTCGAGCCAAACGTGCTGAGCATCCAGGCGTTGGTGCTCATGGCCTGCTACGCCGAGCAGTTCATGACCCCGTCCCTCTGCTGGTCGCTGGTCAACAAAGCGTGTACCATGCTACAGGCCTTGGGAATCACCCACTGGCGGCTGGATACCGCTACCCGTGAACGACGCATCCTGGTCTTCTGGCGACTGAACATCATGGACAAGTCTCTCGCTCTGATTCTAAACCGCCCGCCGGCCTTTCATCGCCAACTCGTCAAGGAGATTCCCATGCCCACCCTCAATCAATTATTGACCATCTCCTCCCCCTCCTCCTCCCCCTCCTCTATCCCTGCTCTCTTCAGCGCGCACTACATGCACCAGATGCATCTGCTGTCGGTCGTCATGGCAGATCTCTGGCACTGCATGTTCGGACGGGATTCAAGCGACGCGGACAGAATCAAAGAGAACCTCGACTCCTGGTATCGTCAGGCCAGAGAGGTATTCTTTTCCCCCACTGTTTATGTAATGTGCAAGTCTAATTTGTAGGTCCTCGAAGCAGCGGCGACGGCCGAGAAACCCCTTCTGAACGAAGATGGCATCGCAGGCGTTGAGCTCAGCCTGCAGACCTTCCATTTGTACTATTATTACCTTCTGGTCTATTTGACCGTGTCGGCCAAGCATCTCCGGACCAATTGGACCAGCTCTGCCTTGAAGATGCTCTCATTGACAAAAGCCACCACAAACACCATAACTATACCCGAACCGTATCCCTCCCTGCTCTGGCCACGCATTCACTGCCCGCTGACTGCGTTCGGTACCCTCTGGGGTGAAGCCGTGGTGAAAAGTCACTCGCAGCCCGAGCAGAGCCAGCGCGCCCTTGACGCCATCCAGCATTTCCCTGCCTTTCTAGCAACCCTGGCTTCGAGAAATCCCACCATCGCCAAGTTGGCGGGCATCACGGAACGTATTCTCGAAGAGGTGAAAAATGCTGGTAAGTCTTTTCTATATTCATTCATTCTTTTCAACAACATAGTTCCTTATCTAACAATACAGTTGACGATAAAAATGAGTCGGAAGCAGTGCCAGAAATCTCCTTCGAGGAGCAGCTGAACGGTTTATTTGCAGAGGACGCCTTCGATACGCTTGACTGGTTTGCGTGGGTGGAATGAAATAGAATAAGCAGAACATAGCGATAATGAATAATACAAAAAATAGCTGTTGTTGAGCTATAAGATGTTAAATTCCATAACTTCCGCAACTCCCGTATCTTCCGCCATTGCCTATAAATTCCCTCGCCCTCCCACTCTCATTCTTCCACTCTCAGTTCTCTCACTCTCCTCTATTCAACCCTCTTTCCATTCACTCTACTCTCCTCTATGTACTCCGTGATTATTGCCGGGGGAGGTCCCGTCGGCCTCTTCCTCGCCGGCGAACTGGCCCTGCAGAAGATCTCAGTCCTCGTCCTCGAACGCGATCCCCCAGCCGTCAAAGGAGGGCAAAAGACAAGCATGAAAGATGGCCCTCTCGGTCGACGCGGTCTGTTCAAACCGGCCATCGAAGCGTTCTACCGACGCGGCATCCTCTCCGAAATACTCTTCCCGACCTCGTCTAGCGGAAAAGAACGTGCAAATTATATCGAGAAAGGGGCCGGGTTCACCTTTGGCGGCCATTTCGCCGGCTTCCCCGTCAACGCCAACCAGGTGGACTTTTCCGTCTTCCCTCACCATCGGGCTGGGCCGAGTTTCATGCCCGGCGTGACTACTCTGGGCAGGAT
Organism: Penicilliopsis zonata CBS 506.65; assembly: GCF_001890105.1. Taxonomy (NCBI): domain Eukaryota; kingdom Fungi; phylum Ascomycota; class Eurotiomycetes; order Eurotiales; family Aspergillaceae; genus Penicilliopsis; species Penicilliopsis zonata. The sequence continues at coordinate 112,272 of NW_019208926.1, forward strand.
GGAAGCTGTGCTGGCTGCGAGGGCGGAAGCGCTGGGCGTGACTATCTTACGGGGGAAGACTGTGTGCGAGGTGTCGTGTGAGGAGGACCGAGTGAGAGTCTACACCCACGACCAAGACAAGGGAAAAGAGGCGTATACAGCGTCGTATCTTGTTGGCTGCGACGGCGGTCGGTCTACCGTTCGGAAAGCCTGCGGGTTCGATTTCCAAGGCACACCCGGCGAGATAACGGGGTACGCCGGGATCTGCGAGGTGAACGATCCCACCGGGGCAATGAAGGAAGGGTTCATGCGTACAGAGAAGGGAATGTACATCTTCAACAAGGGGCAGGGGATGCTCCACCTCGTCGACTTTGAGCCCTTCAACCGCACGGCAAACACGGTCATCACCCTGGCGCATTTCGAGTCTGTTCTGCATCGCGTGGTGGGAACAAAAACCCTTACCCTCAAGTCTCTCCACCAGGCTACCTCCTTCACAGACCGCGCAATGCAAGCCACGCAGTATCGACGAGGGAATGTCTTTCTCGCAGGGGACAGTGCGCATATCCATTCTCCGCTGGGCGCGCAGGGGTTGACTCTTGGGATCGCCGATGCTATCAATCTAGGCTGGAAACTTGCACGCGCTGTCACCTCCCCATCTACTACAGATAGCCTGTTGGACACGTATCATGCAGAGCGGGCGCCAGAGGCAGCTGCCGTGCTGGAATGGACGCGTGCCCAGGTCGTCACTCTTCGAAGTGATCCGTACAGTCGGGCTGTCGGGCGTTTGATCCAGGATCTCATCTCCACAGACCAGGGGGCGACGTACTTCCTCTCTCGCATGTGGGGGATCAACCAGCGATATGATCTTGGACATGGAAATGCCGATTCGCTGGTTGGACAGAGTGCGCCAGATGTGATTCTGAAGTCTGGTGGTCGCCTGGGAGATGTGCTTTGTACAGGCGAGTCTGTGGTCGTGGCAGACACAGCTGTCGAAATACCTGGGATCAAGTGTTACCAGGCTGATATCCATGGAATGATGCTGGTTAGACCAGATGGCATTGTAGCTTATGCTGGGGGTGATCTGGATACTTTAAGAAGTTTATTAATACTCTGAATCATAACTATCTACATTATAAATTTATTGTTCTATCTATATTATTCATTCATCATGTCTACTGTCTAGTATCTATCTCTAATTTTTCTATCGATTGTCCATTATTTTATTATCTCTATTTCTGCTATTGTCTCAACAGATAGGCTAGTGGCACCCAGTGGTTCTTAATAGTAAGATAGCAGAGGTGAAGCAGAACCCAGTTGTCGACGCGGTAGATGACAAGGGCAGACAAGATAGCGACAAGGATAGCGACGTTGTAGATCATTCCATGACCGAACAGCCACTGAGACCAAGAGTCCTCTTCCGAGTGGTTGTTGCTCCCCGTGACGAACGACTTGGGCCGGTGCGAGGAGAGGTGGAAGCGAGCGATAGCCAGCAGATTCATCCCGGCCATCCACCGGTTCTCCCACGAGGCAAATGGCGCACAGCCTGCACATGCGGCCTGGAGATGCTCGTACCCCCATTGCACAGCGACGTAGAGAAGAGACAGCGCCGACATCCACGGGGGGAAAGGCAGGGACAGAGACGCCGAGACAGCCAAGACTGGAAGCAGGACAAAGCCGAGAAAAGAAGAAAGTAACCCCCAGACAATGAAGAGGCCGTCCCGCACAATCATCCACTGGATTTTCCTGGGAATATGGCCTTCCTTTAGAGCAAAGACCTGCTGCGAATGTCCGATCATCCAGCGATTGCGCTGTGCGATGTGGCCGCGCAACGAAGAAGGGACGAGCCCGTGCTGCAGCTGCTCATCCACCTGGACGATACGTCGGTCGTGGCCGCGTAGAACAAGCGAAAGCTGCCAATCCTCGCTGAACGAGAAGGTCGGGTACCCGCCTGCCTCGAGGATGGCCTGTCGTCGGAAGACAGCGCCGGAACCAGAGTCGATCGCCTGTCCGGCGCGATCCAACGCGCTGTTGATCACCGTGTAGAAATGGCTGCGGGACTGAGACAGTCTGTCTCCGTCCGGCAGATTGGAGAAATACTGGCGTGTGGTGACGAGCGAGACGCTCTCGTCGCGCAGGAGATGCGGGATCGTGGCGCGCAGGAAATCGGGGCACGGAACAGAATCGGCGTCGAGAATCGCACAGAAGACAGGCTGGTCGTCTTTCTCTCCCCTTTCGAGCTCAGACAAGGCGAAGTTGATGTTTCCGGCCTTTGCAAAGACCTTGCCCGACTGTTTTCCGCGCGTGTGGTACGACAGATGGGGGTATTTCTCCTCTCGCAACGCCTTGACTCGCTCGCACAGGATCTTCGACTCCCCGTCGTCGAGCACTCGCACTCTGAAAGAGGAGCGAGGGTAATCGATTGAACACGCGGCCGTCACGGTCTGCAGGATGATTTCCTCATCTTCACCGCAGCAGGGGAGCAGGATGTCCACGCGAGGAACTGTCTCACCGTGGATCCGCAGTTTCTCGCGCGGTGGTGCTTTTGTACTTGCCACCAGGCATTGTTCGAGATACGGAGTGTCTGTTCGATGAGTTAGCTGATACTGAGGTGGTGATTGATGGAAAGAATCAGCTTACAAGCAAATATTCCCTCGACCGCCAGAGTCACCCACATCCACCATGTGCTTTCATAGCAGACAAGAAACAACAGTCGGAAGCAGAAATACACGCGGCAGATCCAAATAGCAGCCAGAGACAGGCAATGCAACGCTGTCTGGTAGCGCTGGCCGCCGAGGGCGTCGCGGTCTGGCGGGAGAGCGCGAATGTCGTACATGAGGGCAGGCAGTTGGTTGCGGAGTGGTTGAGAGGAGGGGAGGAGGAGGAGGAGGAGGAGGAGGAGGAATAAATAGAAAAGAAAGGAGAAAGTTCTAGACTGGAGGCTAAGAAGACTAAGAGCTGTTACCGAGTAATTTAGACTATGAGACTAGTCACTGTTTGCTGGAGACTAATAGAATAGACTAATTTAGACTCTTAATATACTCCATACAACTCTCACCTCAACGGAGACCCTTGTCTGTACGATAATTGATCACAGAGGATATGGTAATAATAGTAGCAGCTCTCTATATTCACCTAGCATTTTTAATTAATCAACTCCTAAGTCCCTCATGGATTAATGCCATTTCTTGCCTCCCCTATTCAATCTATTTATAGGCAGACTATCGACGCCTCAAGCCACGCATTCCTCCCGGGCCATCCGCTTTCTCCATACGGAAATACTTGATGATTTTTCAATGTCAATTCCAATCAGCAATCTCTGATATCTAATTTGATCAATCATTCTTCATTACACCTGAGTATGATGTACTGGTAGTAAGTGCAGGGATGGAGATTTTATCTAATATTATGAGATCTCTCACATGGTCGAAACATGTATAATGAATCTGAGAGGTTGACAGACACGGTCAGATTACAGCGAGCAGCTAAAGTGAGATCAAACTAAGAAAGAAATTGAATCAGAGATATAATCCACAGAATAGATACGGAGTACTTGAGGAAGTGAGAGAGCTGGAAAACTATATTCTAGAACATGCTCCACTATTCAAATGAGCGAATAGAATCCTGACTTGACATAATACTTGCTACCGTAGTAGTAGTGCAGCTCCTCAAATACTTCTTTAAATTTCACTGATCTACAGTATCACCCTTGTTTAGTGGCTAGAGCTGAACACTGTATTCCTATAGCACTCTAACTATGAGATTATAACAGATCTGACCATTGACCTTTTGATTGGCAGGTGGGAATGATGTCTATACCCGCTTACATTAGGTACGGAGTACCGAGTACATGGTCCCAGACAGAATCTAGAACTATGGACACTTGGGAGAAAAGCCTCCATAGAATATAATTTATACTAGTTATCTGACTCCCGCTGAATCTTATTGATACTACATACATTCTGGCGAGTCTCAGATTTATTCTACTCTGTACCTTCTACTCCTAAGAGGGAAAGAAGTATTGCTTTGGAGAACCTGTTAAGCAATTACTTATATATGGATGTGTATTTATAAGAATCATAATGACTCTGAGTGATTAGATTCTTATAGCATGTATTTAATCAACTTCCACAATAAGGTACAAGTGATCTAGTGTTTAGAGGGTTCTCAGCTCTCCCTGAAATTTATTTTAAAGATAGTCTATCAGTGATAGGAGTGAAATTGGATTTTTAAAATATCTATTCTTTTTTAACCTTATATAATAATCTACTAATAAGACCAACCCCCTTTCATCAGTCAAATCTGCAAAATTTGACAGAATGAGAACTAAGACCAGCCCCCTCAGGGCTGAAAGTATCTCTCTTTCTGAGGATGATCCTGCCCATGCGGAAATGAACTATATCACCAAAGCAACGCAGACAGGCGACACTTCCCCGGAGACTGAGGGAGAGGTAATACTAGCAGAAAACACAGGAGATATTTGTGCAGTCCTTGGAGCTGCCATTGAGACAGGAGATGTGCATAAAGTCAAGGTGATACTGGACAAGAACGACGATTTGGCAAACAGCTGGCTCAGCTATCTATTCTCTGAGGTTAGAGATAAAGAAGTGACATCTCTGGTGGTGTCTGCTGCCTACGGTCAGGAGGAGACCATAGATCTACTCTGGAGAAGCATGCCAACATAGAAGCAAAGACGTTGGAAAGCCATAGTCCCCCCCTTGTGATACTGACCTGTATCCCCAATTTCATATTGACCTCCCTCTTTGCATTGAACGTCTCCGGCTTTCCTCATCAGGGGAACAACATTGAATATCGAGGATCATGGGTCTTTCCAATTGTCTGTGAGCCTCAACTTCCATTGACAACTATATGATTATCTTTAATATGTCTGGCCAAAGTAGTTTTAAACAGTTTACTATGTCTAGATTACCAGACCATACCTGCTATTATTTTCATCTCCAGACGGCATAAAATGTGGAAAGAATCAAGTTAATAGACCTAAAATGGGATTCGTGAATTCTACCTACCAACAGTAAGAGCCAGTCCAAACGGGTACATCCATTTCTCAGCCACGTGCTCTCGGAGACTTTTGCCGCTGTGCCATGCCGTACCTCAAGAGATTGACGTACAAAGAAAGCTGAGTCAGCCATAGGTATTACTATTTAGGTATAGGGTCTTGTGAGGTGACTCCAAGGACACACCAGCCAATCATAGAGTTATATATTAGTATATAGAGACCCACACAGTCTGCCTGGCAAACACTGTGGGTCTTATAGAGGAGTACTACCACTCGCTATGCTTCATACTCTATCAGGGAGCTATTCCACTAGAAATATGACAAATATCTAAAAAGTCATGTGGTGTGATTGAAGTGGTGAACTCGCAGTCCCCCTTGGCGCTTATGCGAAACAGAGAGGGAGCACGAGGTCAGAGTACTCCTGCATCCCATTACGAAAGGCGAGGCGTGCAATAGCAATCCAGGAACTTATAAACAATCATTGGTGGCTGGAGAAGGTGCCCTGTACACGCAGCCCCCATCCGCAACGTGGTTCAACTCGAGACACCCATTTCTTCGTCCAAATACGAAAGACTCCATCTCAAGTAGGCAGATCGGGCCTCGAAAGCAGAGGGGGATTCCCAGTGTGTAAAAGTGACGAGAGCCTTACTGCGCCTTCTCCTTCCCACACAAACATCTTATTTCTTGTCTCTGTTTTATTTATCTATTTTTTTCCCCCTCTTCCGCATTTTCTGCCTTAGATAGAGCTGTCTGCCTTGTTTGGCCCTTTCGCTCTCTTGAGTCTGCCGACCGTCTCATGGCAGATGGACCCGTTCTCCAGCCCCGAGGCTCAGCCGCGCCGTGGTAAGAGCGATCGCCCTCAAAGGGACTCTAGTAGTATTCATCATTACTCTATATCCTATCGCTGCTGGATACTCTTTCTCTATTTCCTTCTCTTCATTCAGGAGCCGAATTGTGTTAAGAACTGATAGTGAAGAAGCTGGCGAGCAGTCCAAACGCCCCCATCCTGCATCGATCCTCCGTTCGTCGCTTTCTTGTGACTCGACCGTCTTCCCTCCGATTTGGTTTTCTTCGGCAGCAAACCGAGTTTCACAATGACTCACCGGCCACCCCCGCCCCAGTGGCTTTGCAATCTTTGGGATCGCCCTTGACAGCGGGTGCTGCTCGGTCGGATGAATCATTAGTGTTGAATGAGGAGATCTTGTTCGGAATGACAGGAACATTCTCATCTCTTCATGGACTCGCTTTGGACACTGTGCCTGTCGATTTTGATCGGCTGTCTGGTCGTTCAGGCCTATCCAGTACAGACTCTGGGGTCATTTTCATTCGCCAAGATAATTTCAGCAGGAGTGATATCGCGAGCATTGCAGTCTCATCAGTCGATTGGTCTCTCGACCAGAGCCTACCTCCGTCAATGAACAATATCCAGATGGAAGAGTACCAGGGTCCCTTGATCCCCCTGCAATCCATACCATCAGATATTGAAGCCCAGCTAGCCGGCATTGTGCGAAATGTCACTTGGCATTTCGCAGGTCAAGCCCACACCTACGTGGCGGACTTTGATGTTGTGGATACAGACCGTTTCGATGTCTTGATAAGTCAGTTTACTCTCAACACGTATCAATTCCTTCCCCGGGTCTCGACTCCACGGACGGAACCGCGAGATCTCGATTCGACGGCTTGAACTCTCAAGCATATATTAGTTACCCACAGCTACAGTATTTCTACTTCTATGGTATAATATAGTATAAATACATTCACTATCTTTCAGAGTGTGTGGGGGCACCTTACTGTCTGCGTATGAGATTTGTATGTCCTCAATGATATCTCTGCGTAGAAAAGTCGGATCCAGCATGGCCACAAGCGGCTTAGCAGAAGGCATACTATCGGAAGTATAAACACGAAGCAACTCTCGGTATGGGAGCGCCGATTCTGACGCTAGGAGCCTGGAATCTAATTATGCCGCAGCAAGATCGCCAGATCAATCGCCAGATTCAGCGGATGGACAATTTTCTTTCATTGACCGTTGTGCCAGTCCCTCTAAGGAACCAAACAGACCTGCGGATCACCCCGAGGGGATAGAAGCCATCGTGACGGTACAACAGCAAGTGGAGACCAAGAACTATGGAATCATCAAACTGACAGATTCAGACTCGAGTCCTGTTCCACTCTAACCAGTAACTTGAGTAGTGAAATCAGTATCATTAGAGGATATGTCTTCACATGGCTTGCATCAACTGAATGTGCTACCTACCGGGGCACTTATTGAGTACTGTATATTACATAAGTACCTAGTAGTAACAGATGCATAGATGGTTTGAATCGGCTGACCCGTGGGGACAATGGATCATCAGTATTTATATGGTACCTGGCATAGATTGTTGAGTCCTCAATTAGAGTAATGAGTGTGGGCCGGGGCACTAGCCTGCTATTTGCCTCATCCGGCTTCCGTTCCGCTGCTCACCTCCAGCCACAAAAGCCCACCCATGACAACCATTGACCACCCTGAAAGATCATTGTAATACAACAGCTCTGCCCATCCTCTCCTTTTATCCAAACTCCCCCTTTTCCTTTCCGAACGTGTCGAGGGCCGTTTATACAAAAATGCCCTGGGTTCCTTTCCGCCGCCGCTGCGGCCCCCGACGACCCAAGCCTTCTCCAGCTCCTGGTAGGAAAGCCACCGACCATGCCGTCATCCATCTCGCGTTGAATTTTCATCACTGACGCTGGCCTCAGGTGTAGAAACTCGGAGTGGCAAGCCCAGCGTGCGGTGGAGTCGCCTGCGGTGGCTGTCGGGTGCCCTCTCCCAATCTTTCGACAGCCTGCATCTCCGACGAAACAGAGAGAGGGACTCTGGCGAGCGTATCGCTGTTCCCCCCAACCTCGATATTTCATCGATCTCGACACTCGCTGTCGATTCAGATGAGCGTGACGAGCGGCCGATAGCCCGGGCGAAAGAGGACGGGACGATCTGTGTTTCCTGCACCCCCAGGCCGGTCCCCGTACCTGCCCCGGGCTCTGTGCCTGCTACCTTGAACCCTTGCCGTCTCTCAACCCCCCCTCGTCATCCTTCTCAAGCGGTGTCGAGTGCGTCGAGTGCGGTAAGTGTTCGGCAGAGCGCTGGTGGCGAGGAAGCCACTGCGAGCGGGCCTGGAGACACCGGCCCATCTGGCTTGAATCCGTCATCGAGTGATCCACCGTCGGGCGTTGCGTCTAGTGGTCAGTCGTCAAGTCCCACACGCAGGCACTCCATCCAGGAGAACTATACTCGTCCCGTCTATCTGATCACTGCCACCAACCGCAAAATACATGCCTTGGCCGCATTAGACACACAGGCAGGAGTGAACATCATGCGCAAAGACATATTCACTGAGCTGGGTCTTGACCTAGAAGAGAGTGATATAGCGCTCACTCCTTTACATACCAGTTCAGCAAGCAATGTCGAAATCCAGCCGATCGGACTCGTCCGCAACGTGGACTGGCACTTTGGTGACGAGGAAACTCGGACGTACACGGCCGACTTTTACGTCGTCGACACGGACCAGTATGACCTTTTGATCGGTCAATCGACTCTCGATCGGTGCAGACTCATCAATGTTGCGGTGCCAAGGGTCCAGGTGCGAACCTTGGATTAATTAGATGAGTCTGCAAAATCCAGTGGGGGAACAACAGCACCCTGCGAGGCTGACTATCTCTCAAGACAGAGAGGACGACGCGCCAGCTTTTAGATCTAATCTTTTATTTGCCCCAGGAGCAATACCCTGGTCCCTTCCTTATTCCCCCTCTTTTTCTTCCTTTGTTTGTTTGGGCCGGATTAGCGCGTGGCGTTTTGTCTAGTAATGTTTGCCTCCTATCAAAATCGAGGTTATAGATTGCATATTATCTCGTGCTTGCATTCTAGTCAGTATCGAGTCTCCTGCCTGGATTGATCATGTGTACAGAGTACTGTTATCTGTTTTCTTTCTCCATGGCGTCTCTACCCCGGTCTGTTGGGTATTGCTGCTTGCACATATGGATATGGTGCCAATCAACAGCATTCTTTGGATCATTACTGATTATCCCCGCTTCCGCGCGAGTCAAGGAGCCCTCCAAAGATGGATAGCAGCTGTGATTGAGGCTCTTGTCAATGTCGGCGAGGCTGCTGCTGGCAGTCATATAAATATGGCTGATGTTTCTGTCTGAATGAGAGGAACAGACATATCAAAGAAGAAAGGAACCTTCACAGCGCTTGCTTGATTAATATTTACCTATGGTATCATAAAGATATACAGCAGATCGCGTCTCCCATTCATGTTCGATAATACTGACCATTTCTGTAGGCAGAGATTGTAAAAATCATCTGTTCCCAGCCAGACCAAGCCTTGGTCGAAATCCGAGCAGTTGTGCTAGATACTCTACCAGTCAACTTCCTCACCCCTCACGGCCGTCAGAGCCTTCCTGACTTCGTCATCCACCGGGGCCCTGAGCGGACGCTGCAACCGGTCACCGGTGATGCGTTTACAGTCTGTGATTTGGCGCGAATTCGCTTCTGGAAACACGGCGCGAAGACAAGCGATCAAGACGATTTTTACCTTTTCCCTCTCCCTGCAGAGAGTCTCGGGCGAATGGTAGGGGTGGATACTGATACCAATGCCCATGCCGTTCTTGGGCGCAAGTTTGCTCATTACGCCAACTTGCCTGATGGTAACAGGATCGACGTGGCTCCAGTTCAGCCGCGGGTGCTCACGAACGGTACGTTATGAGAGAGAGAGCGAGCAAGAACAGGGCTGACAGACTGGTTTTAGAAGAGATGCAAGAGCAGCAGCGCAGATCCCAAGAACGACAGAGACAGGCCGAGGAGGAAGAAGCGAAGCAACGGGAGATCAGGAGGAGGGATCGCCAGCCACCTGTCCCTGCTGCTTAATTGAGTATATTCCATCACTGTTTTCTGGGGTATCTACACTATGCTATGTTATTGAAAGAGTATGAATCGTTTACAGGCCTGGTCGGCAGAGTGATCATCAATACTTGATATATCACATGCATAATCCTTGTCTATCCCCTAATCTCAGACTATTTGCAAATTGGACCATCGCAATGCTTTTTTTCCCATCAAAGGAGACCAATGAGACTCCAAGTATTATATACCTAGGTAGTATATCACGGTGCTCAGTAAGATCCTGTCAAAGGATAGGAACCAGTCAATAAGAAGGCCTCAGATAGGAGCATCTGAATTCAACCAACACGAACCTAATCTAAGGCCAGGGAGAGGCTGGGCTTTCCTTCCGTTACTTACTCAAGGCCTTGAAAATAGGACCAATCACGAGAAAAGAACCCTGTCATAAAGGCACTGCTAATTGGTCTTATCAAGCACAGCCCCAAGGCATTCTAGATCAAGCCTACTATAAGTTACACATGATATGATTCTACTAGGTAGATACGAAGCATATACAGAGTAACCCAATCATAGCTGGCTACTTAAGGACCATTCCTCCGTAGTGCTCCATATAAATACCTCATAGTATATAACTAGGAGGTTGTTAGCATAGGAAGTCACGGTGAGCCTGCCGGGTTTCCAACCCCTTGGTTTAGCTGGATGTTATGATGAAGTGATGATGAGTATCCTAGAGATGAAGAAATTATTATATAGATAAAAATCACTGCCTAGAGACTAGACTTCTTTTATAACAACTTTAATCTAAATATAAAATACACCTATTTCATACACTGAGATTGATTAGAATGTTTAACCGACGCAGTATCCCTATTGCTGAAATTTAAATACCCTGTCAGTTCCCTTGTTGCCTCGGTTTTTGAAGGGCGTTTTCCTCATTAAAGGGACCTTGGTATGTTCTCACCTCTCACTCTCGTCAGCCATTTCGACTTACCAGTCCCCTTGAAACCCACCATGGCCCGTTGGAGTATCAGTAAGCTGCAGGATTCTCTCTCTTTGCGTTTTGATTTTCTTATAGGAGGAAAGTAGAGGGTTCAAGCGTCTAATGTTCCACTTTTCGTAGGAAACTGGCTTTCGCACAATCATGCCACAGATCTTGAACCGAGCAGACTGCCCCGTCGCACCAAATCCCTTCTATCCAGTGCCTCTAGCACATGCCACAAAGTGTCCTTAAAATTGTTCCTGTGTCAGAATGAACTCCATGAGCCGCCACCACCGCGAGAATCTCGTGTGCGACCTGTTGCAAGCGGGAGAAAGGACTCGGTTCCACGCTCACAACATGGAAAACTAACTGATCACCGGCAATATGGCCTTGCTTCGGAGTCAGCGCAGTCGCCAGCCGTGAAGAAACCCCCAGATACCCTCCTCGACTTTGTTTACGACGTGATTGTGCGGGCGCCAGGCCACAGCGGCCGTGCGCTGCGGCGTCGGCTGGTGCTCAGCTTCAGTACCGACGTCAACATCATGTCGGATACGGTCTATCGTCGCCTAGAGATGGACAATACCAGTCTCAAGACCTACGCCGGTCCTCCATTGCCTCCGGTAAACGGCCGTGCGGATCTCAAGCCGATCGGTACCGTCGAGGCGCAGTGGGCATTTTGCGGCCGCGAAAACAACACCTACCGAATGGTTTTCAACGTCATTCGTGATCTGGAATACGATATGTTGCTGGGGACAACGGCGATGAAGCAGCTGGAGCTGTATCGGGTCGATTCGGCGATTGCAAAGAGGCTGCAAATTGCGGCATAAGGCTGGCTCTTTTTTGGTTGCATACGAGCTACAGGCAGTTCCCTCTTGCTGGCAGGAGGAACCTCTTTTTTCTTGCCTTAATTATGGCCTTGCTTTAACCATTAGTATTGGTTATGAGCCTGTAGAGCTGCCCAGCGGCCAGGCATACGCTTAGGCACGGCCATTGGCGTTTTGGGCTTACAACAATACGTGTCCATTCACTCTTCTGCATGGCTCAGACCTGCACATTTTTCTCGACTCTCACAGGCTTTCGGTGTTTGTTTTCTCCCTTCCCTCCTTCCTTGTATATACTCTCCCTTAAAAGCCATGCACAGTTTGCTCAACTATCTGTCATCCTATGGCAATCCCCAGAAGGCAGCCACTCGTCGTATTGACTCACACACAGCCTTGGGGATGGGAAATTCAGCCCTCACGTTGACGGGCAAACCCCCCTGCCCGCGCCAGAACTTTAGCCTCGTGGTAATCTATGGCTATTTGACCCCTCTTTGACCCCTCCTTGCCTCATCCCTGATTCCGGTCCATCTTTCCATCGGATAAACGTCACCATACACCATGCCCAAACCTCCTGCACAAGGATATGACAAGGTCGCTGCGTTTATGACCTTGGATCCTGGCTTATGCGTTTTCCGTCGGTTTGCCAGGCTTAACGTCAAGAACTTGCTGTATCTCCAAGGTGAGCTGGCTTATCTCCAACAGGATCTCGATGAGATCATCGAAGAAGACAAACAGTCGCGCTGCCCGGAGAAAGCCAAGTACCCATTCTCGGTATGGGATTTGAAGGAGTCCCTGAATGATCCCAACCCTGAAAATCAAACACAATGGCTGAAGGTTCTTGAAGTGCGCAAATTGCTCAACGAGTACAGTATGAGCGTATCAATCTGTCGATTTTTCATCTATTCATTCATTTATCCATACAAGCTGACCACCAGATAATGCTCTCCTGCAACACGCACAGATGCTCCGGCTCGCCCCCCCTGAGAAGAGTGACTTGCAGGCCTTCCAGCGCTGGATGGATTGGGAGGAGGCCATGAATATGTCCATCCCTTTCTCGCCCCATGGCCAGTGGCAGGGTGAAAATGTCAAAGATCTGGTAGCACTTTGCAGCCAGCACAAAGACACTGACCGTTTCACACGATGGGTGTTCTCTCATCTGATACCATGGTTTCATCAGCGATGGGGGCATAAAATGATGGTAAATCATCACTGGTCGTGAAAATTCCTGCTGATTTAACTAAATCAATGCAGAAACAAGATCCAGAGGTAGAGGCCTACTTCATCGACGGCCAACGCATCAGAACCGCCACGTATTTTCTCACTCTGTTGCTGTCTGGCGTCCTCCCTGCTTCGGCGATGATCCTTATGTATTTCCTCCGCCACAAAACGCTTGCTTCTCTCATCGTCATCTTGATCTATAATTTGCTGTTTGTCCTCATCACAGGGCTGATGGCTACCAGTAAAAGAGTCGACATGTTCGCCATGGGCACTGCGTAAGTTTTACTCTTCTTATAGACTATTCTTTTAGGATTGAGAAGCTCATCGGAATAGCTTCGCAGCCATCATGGTGGCGATGATTACGAACAGCAATCCCAGCTCTTGACGTGTCGAGACATTATTGGTGCTTTCATATCTCAGTTGTCTAGCCTGTGGCATACTCAGTCAGTTGGTTAGTGGATTGTATATCCAAAAAAAATACCTTTTTGATGAGGGTATAGTAATTATAGACTGTCTTGAATGTATTGTAGCCATAGTCAATTGCAGCCTAAGGCATCCCTCCCATGAAGGCTAGATAAAACTCTTAATGCCTATTTTATAAGGCAGCCACCCCTCATTCCCCTCATCTCTTCTTCATCTTCACATCACTGCTCCTCATCATGAAGCTTGTCATCAGCGGTTCAGCCGGTTTTGTCGCCACCGAGTCAATCTCTCAAGCTCTCAAGCACCCCGCCATCACCTCCATCGTTGCTCTTGGCCGACGCGAGATCCTACACCACCGCGGGCAGGGACAGCCAAGCTCAAGTCAGTTGTCTGCGATGACTTTGAGAGATACCCTGACAGTGTGAAAGAGGAGCTACACGATGTGGAGCTTTTACATGGTAGCTACATGCAAGGAAAAAGAAATGAAGAACATTCTGCCTATTCTGACTATTCTAGGACAATCGCCGTGACGCTGATAAGCTTCCCACCCTCCCATTCGAAGAAACATGCAAATGTTCCCGCGACTACGCCATGACAGCTATCCAGGCTCTCAGTGGACTTCTTTTCGTCTACATGAGCGGCCATTTTGCACCGCAGAGTTGGGAGGAGGTGCCGAGTACTCTTCGCGACCATGGGTTGATCAACTATGGGTTACCACGGGAGTAACCTTAAGAAAGGGAAGAATTATAACTATTATATACTGACAAATACACAGGGCGAAGCGGAAACTCTTATCCTCAAATATAGCCGAGAAGATCACGTCGAAGTGTGTGTCGTCAAGCCTGGACTCATCGATGCCCCGGATAGAGAAAGGAGAGAGATACCAGGTCTACCGCACATCGACCGAGTAGAGACTGCCAGGTGGTGAATGGGTTCGAGAAGGAGACCCTCAGCAATGCAGATCTGGTGCGTATAACTTCCAAGTAGTATACAAGATAATATTTCTTTCTATATCTCATTAACATACACAGCCTAATACCGATTCAAGCAGTCTTTCCCTCTTAAGCAGATACGCCTCCGTTAACTCCTGGTCCCCTTGTAAAGCGACCAAGGCTTCGTCCGTGAGATCTTCCGGCGTGACCATGCCGGACTGTTCCCCCTTCCACGTCCACTTGCGCTGGGCAACGGCATATCCCTCCCACGGTTCCTCGCCATGGAAGAACCCAAGGTAGATCTCGCTCATTCGGTCCGCCGTGGCTTTCAGCTCGGCGTGTTTCTGGCATGCAGGCTGGTAGAACATGATCGGCACCCCGAACGAATGCCACGAATACCCGTGTAACGGACCGGGGAACGGATCCGTCGCATCGATCCCGTACACGTATACCTGCTGAGCGTTGTCCCGGGTGGCCATGGCAGCCGCCAGCTCCATCACCGGACGCTGGAAGACAGACCGCGTGCCGAAAGCGACCAGGGCGCGCATCGGGGACGTTGCGGAGGTGAACAGCTGCGAGTCGAGTAGCGCAGAGGTGAATTTCGGGTCCGGGTTCAGACACGAGATGATGTTCGTCAGCTTCTCGCTCGTCAGACCGTCCAACGGGGGGACGAAGAATAACGCCCCTTCGTCCTTGGTGTGGCCGATGATTACTCGGCGACAGTACGACGGCACGCGAGACCAGTACTCCACTGCATCGATGGTGGTGTTGTATCCCGGGAAGAAATCGGCGTCTTCGATCGGAAACGACGGACCCGCCAGATCGACCGCGTCGATCAGCGTCGCAGCGGGCAGACTGCGCACGGCAGCCAGCTTGACGGGTCCGGGCGCCGAAAGGGAGACGCCCGCCGTACGGACCAGCGTGTCGAATACCTGCTGGGCTTCGTCGAGGGTGCGCAGCCTGGGCAACGGGGTCGACTGGATGATCACCTGGTGGAATAAGGGCTCGGTGTTCTTCAGCTGGCAGACCACCGAGGCCGCACCGCACGACTCGCCCGAGAGGGTGACGCGGTGTCCGTCGCCGCCAAAGTGGTGGATGTTCCGCTGGATCCATTGCAGAGCCAGCTTCTGGTCGTTCAGGCCCTGGTTGGCCACCGCGCGCTCGCCTGCTGATTCCGCTTCGGCGATCAGTTCGCGAGACGTCAGGAACCCGAGCACGTTCAGTCGGTAGTTGATCGTCACCACGACAATCGGTCGGCCTAGCTCTATCGACCGCTTCACGAGATGGTTTCCATCTATTTCTTATTAGTTTTGAACAAGGCCAAACCCACGAATCAAGTAGTAGCCTACCAAACTCGGTCGTGTTGTCGCCGCAGTTGAACGCCCCCCCATGGATATACACAAACACAGGCAACTTCTTCCCCGACTCAAAGTCCGCTGGCGCATAAATGTTCACATGCAGACAGTCGAGCTCGCTGCTGTATTGTTCCATCGACTGCACCTCGAACATGTTGTGCATGATGATATGGATCGGGTCGGCCGGCTGCGGGCACCGCGGCCCGTACTGGCTTGCGTCGAGGTCGCCATTCAACGTCGTGGGATCGAGCAGTTTGGCCGTCTTGAATCGCGCAGGAATCGTCGCAAAGGGCACGTTGAGGAAATTGGCCACGCCGTGGGTCGAGGTGAAGCCGTGCAGTCGCAGCTTTCCGATCTCCACGCTGCGGCCTTCGCCTTTATTGTCGATGGTGATGGGGGTGCGAGAGGCCATTTCGAGTCTGTTCGCGATAGTGTCAAAGCATGTCAGTGAGGCTATCCTCCTTTTTTCTTTTGTTTTCTTGGATCTCTCGCTTCGCAACGCCCCGGGAAAACGTTTGTCGGCTCGTCGGCGGCGACCCGGGCGGCTGGCCGCCGCCGAACCGGCTCGGATTTAACCCTCCAAATCGGCAACGAAATGAATCCAAACGACAATAGGACTTTCAATGGGGGAGGAGAAAGCTATAGACGGAAAGAAAGAGATACTTACAGACATCGATATGCTAGCCAACAATTGCACAGACTCTTAATAAGAAGATTCACCACCACCTCCATCAATTGTCGTGAGCCGACCGATTCCGAGTGTGGAGAAAACCGCCATGTCGGGCAAGTCTTTTACCCACTCGACCAGTTTTTTTCCCCAACTCTCCAGCTTGCGGGGACGCGTGGACTGGCCGGGGGCCAGACTGGGCGAATATATAAATACGGCAGACTCTGTCTGACTTGTTTCCAGTGTGCCCGTGGAATATTCCATCGAGATCATCAGTTTGTCGATACCCGTCAAGGCCGTTTCTCACTGACTCACAATGGCATCCGAGGACCAGGGCAACATGGCCCGGATCGTCTTGATCTGTATCTTTGTCATGTGCGGGTCGTTGCTGTACGGCATTGACTCTGGTGAAATCGGAGGCTTCATGTCGATGACCAGGTAAGAAGGAGTCGTTGCCATGTGGCTATTGACAGGTGAAAGGAACTATACTGACTGCGTCGTCTCAGCTTCCTCAAGGATTTCGGATACTGGGACACGAAAACGGACGCGTACAACATCGCCACTCCGGTCCAGCTGGCTATCAACCTCCTCATGCTGGTCGGCTCCGTGCTGGCCTGCTTCGTCGCTGGACCTATCGGTACTCGTTATGGCCGACGCGTTGGTCTCCTGTGCTGTGGTCTCTGTGGACTGGTCGGGCCTATTCTCCAGGCCTGTTCGACTCACATCGGGACCATGTACGTCGGTCGTATCATTAGCGGAGGTAATACCCTTTCTTTTCGTGTGACTAGTTCAGGAAAATAAGGCTCTTGCTAATCATCACAGCCGGCATCGGTTTCGCTTCGAACTTCGTCCCCGTCTACCAGGCCGAAGTCTCTCCGACCCATCTGCGCGGTATGCTTGTCGGTCTGTACCAGGCAGGCATCAACATCGGCCAGTTCGCCGGTGCGTGTATCATGGAGGGAACATACACCATGTCCTCGGACTGGGCCTGGCGTATCCCCCTGATCACCCAGATGGTGTTCCCCGTTATCGTCGCGCTGCTCGTCTTCCTCCTCCCCGAGACGCCGCGCTGGCTGCTCTCCGTCGATCGTCGTGAGAAGGCCGCCAGATCCATCCGTCGCCTGCGCGGCAAGAAGTATGCCGAGGGCCAGATCGTGGAGGAGATTGACAACATCTCGCAGCACCTCGCGGCTGAGCGGGCTGCCGATGAGACCAGCTCGTACTGGGATATCTTCAAGGGGACCGATCTGCGTCGCACCCATATCGCTTGCGGTCTCATGCTGTTCCAGGTCTGGACCGGTATCTCCTTCATCACGACGTAAGTTCTGTCCATGCCACCATTGTCGTCCCTTCACCTGACATTATCTGGCATAGCTATGGAACATACTTCTATACCACGTCTGGCATCACGGACTCCTTCCTCGTGACCGTCATCACGCAAGCCTGCCAGCTCGCAGGAATCCTCGTCATGTTCCCCAGCGTACACTATCTCGGCCGACGCACGATGCTCCTCTGGGGCGGCGCCGTCCAGACCATCAGTATCTTCCTGGTGGCGATCATCGGCACCGCTTTGCCCAACAGCGTCGCCGCCGGACGCTGTCTCGTCGCCTTCTGCTGTCTGTATGGGTTCGCCTTCTCGTGGGCTTGGGGTCCTGTCGCCTGGGTCGTCACTTCGGAGATCTCTTCCAATGCCCTCCGGTCCAAGACGCAGAGTGTTGCCACCACCACCAACTGGATGAGCACCCTTATTATTCAGATCATCCTGCCGTATCTCATCAACACCAGTGCGGCAGATCTCGGAGCAAAGGTATCTTCCCATTCTCTTGTAAATATAGAAACCATTGCTAATGAACTAATAGGTCGGCTTCATTTTCGGCTCAACCTGTCTGATTGGCTTGATCTGGGCCTTCATCATGGTCCCAGAGACCAAGGGACGATCCCTGGAAGAACTGGACGAAATGTTCGCGAATGTATGTTTCCCACTCGTCCCAGATGACCATGATA
Organism: Penicilliopsis zonata CBS 506.65; assembly: GCF_001890105.1. Lineage (NCBI taxonomy): Eukaryota > Fungi > Ascomycota > Eurotiomycetes > Eurotiales > Aspergillaceae > Penicilliopsis > Penicilliopsis zonata. The sequence goes on from NW_019208926.1 coordinate 130,540, forward strand.
TAATACTAACTGTACAGGGTGTTTCCATCAAAGATTTCCCCACGTACGTCTGCCAGGGTGTGCAGCCGGATATGGCGAAGACGGAGGTGGATGTCGATCAAATCGAGCATGTTGGGGAAGAGAAGGAGGCCATCGTTCCCCATGTATAACTAAAGACTTGTTTCTTGAAATGTATAGATACTTTCTTTTTCTGTGGGCTCAAGACTGGTATTCAGGTAGAGAAAGGTTCAAACCCTGATCGTACTGTGCGAAGAAATCCTCCCAATCCGCCGGGTTGAGAATCACGTTGCTGAAATCGCCTTCGAAGCCGTCCCAGTCGACATACTCATAGGCATCTCTCTCTGCCGTGGCTGTCTCGAGAGATGGCGGTTCCATACCGGGCAAAGACGACAGCAAGGGCACGGTTTCGTCCACCGGCGAGTCGCAGTCGAGTCTTGCAAAGACCGCCTTGAGCGTATGTGTCTGTGTCCAGTGTTTCCCCCACGTCTTGTCCAAGGCGAGGAACTCCATGAATGCCCTCGCGCTGACGACCGCCCCGCGCAGACATCGCACCACCGACTCCGAGAAGGCTGTCTCGCAGTTCCTGTCGCGCAACACGTCCACCACGACCATCAGCGCGCGCGTGGTGCTGTACAGCGTCACAAGCAACTGGCCGGGGATGGAGTGCATCAGTTCGGGTGTCGACCACTCGAGCGTCTGGCACGCCTGGATAACCACCCAGCTTGTTTGGCTGCCGACTATCGCCTGGATTTTGTCCTGATAGGGGTCCCCTGGTGTGGTGGCCAGACGCAGCCCCAAGATGAACAGTAAATGGGTGTTGGAATGCATCATCTGCAGGAATCTGAATTCGTACTCGCTATAGGCTCCCTTGTGCGTCTCTAGGTACTGCTGGTGCCACTGAATGGTGCTTAGATTCGCAGTCGCTTCCTGGTAAAGCGTGCTGTCCCTGTGAGGGAGGACCGAATATCCCATCCGCAGCACAGGGCGTAGACACGCCATGAACCCGACAGCAGTGCGGAAGAAACCAGGTTGCGCTGGCCCTCGCGATAGGGAAAAGTCGTCATCATGCGCTCTGCTGATGTTCATATCCTGGCCCAACACCGCGGAGAAGTAGGAGTCCATGAAGATGCACGCCGCCCACAGCGTCTTCCGTAGAGCTTCTTCCGGGCCACCGTTACCTGTCGACTCCGGTAAGTGACATTTCAAGTCTTGAGCCATCCTGCATGCAAACGAGACCCGGAAGGAAAATCGCTGGAAATCTCGGTGGCTCCTAGAGCAAAGCTCGACGCGAAGAGACAGAAGGAGCAGCGCTTGTAGTGTCTGAATAGACGGTTCATAGGCACACCGAAGGCCAAACAAGGCTCGCACCTCGCTGTCAATCACATCCTGCAAGTGTGCAAAGTCTCGCCACGAGGCAATCGCCGTGTGATGTCTGGCTGCTACGCCGAGGATTGCCGCCTCGAGAAGCACAGTGGGCGGATACCGCACCAGACTGTCCTTTGTAACCACCGGCCACGCCGGCTGAATGGATTCGAAGAAGATGCCGAACAGATGGTCTCTCACTCGGGGGCTGATGTCCAGACGAATAGTTCCTTTCGCAGTGGAGCTGTCCGTGAAACTCGGGTTCAAAGACGGGACCATCTGGTTTGATGTCGTCACATCTGGCGTGGACAGCGGCGCCCGTGAAGAATGCAGATCCAACGGATGCCCGCCCGCATTGGAAGAAGGACCCCAGTAGATACTCCGCGTGCTGGTATCTGGCGCCGAGCTCTGGAAGATGCTCGTCGAGCTGGATGTCCAGGGAATCCCATTGAAGACGCAATCCAGGCCGTACTCGCTACATCGGCGACACCGCAGGCTGATATCCGTGCTTTCCCAGTGGCATTTGACCCTGAGTCTGTCTCTTCCGTCAGTCTTGCTCAGTCTCCTCACACGACGCAGGGGGGGATCGTACTTGGAGCAGGAGTCACATGTTTCTTTGCCTCTCATCATTACAGCGGGGCTGCTTGCGTTGAACCGATCTCCCTGTGCCCATCGTCGGATGATGAATTGTGTGTGTCGTGGGAGGGGAGCAATTGAAGTCGTCGCGCTGCTGATGGCTGCTGTCTGGTCACATGATTAGGGCTAGGGCTCTTGTAGTCACCTGATAGGTCCCCCCGACGTCAACTCTTTGAAGCGGCTGAATCCAAGTTTCTCACGACATCGAGAAGACCTGATGGCGCGTCCACTGGCGGTAGATCGAGTCAATGTGCATACTCTTTGTTGATTCCTCCATGAATAATGGATCATCGCCCCCCCAAACGACTCCGGGCGGCAGCCTCGACAGCGTGCAGTCAATGCAGGACAGCAAAGAAAAGGCATGTCCTGACAATCAATTAGAGGAATTGATAGCTAATATCCCTGCAGATGCGAAGGTGGCATTCCATGCATATCTTGTAAACGACGAGAATTGCCCTGCACCCTTTCAATGTCAACGTCTTCCCCGAATGAGGCCTTGAATGAGGAGAGCCCCGGTAACGAGGCAGAAATCAAGCGGAAATACTCCTTGGACGTTCATCCTAGTCTTTATGAAGATACGTCAAAGCTGATAGACCGGTTAGTTCATTTCATGTTCGGGGAATCTCTTTATTGACCCTTCAAATAGATACTTTGATGTGGTTGCTCCGCTATGGCAAGTTGTCGTTCCGTCCGATCTGAACCATCAACCCTTTGCGTCTCCACTACTTGTTCGCGCCATCTGTCTGCTCTCAGCTCTATCTCTGCCGGTCGTGAACTCGATCTTTATCACTCAGGTCACGGAATCGATCCATCAGTGCTTTGACGCCGAAGACCTCTTATCCCTACCCAGCATATCTACTTTGCAGGCGTTATTGCTTCTCCTCGCGTGTCCAGGCTTCAGCCAGCGCTCCATCATGGTGTCCTCTGCCCTTCGAATGGCATCGATCCTGGGTTTCAACCGTGCCCAATCTCCCAGGCCGATTCTGTACTGGTCGTGTGTTGCGTGGGCTCGATGGGATGCCATCATGCTGAGAGGAAGCTCGGGCATCAACGGTATGCCTCACGTTCTTGCAGCATTTGACCCAGACGAGAGTTCGTTCTTTGGCAGGATTTATTACCTTCTGGCAAAGGCCGAGACAGGGGTACACGCTGATCTGTCTCTCGAGCTGGGAACTAGACACGCACATTCTCCAGGGATGTACAGGGACAGTCCGGAAGACTGGCTACATCTACTCGATGTGTTTCTTCTTGGCTCTCCAGCAAGATGGAAATCACTCTTGCCCATCGGCATGCAAGAAAGGGACCATGTTTGGCTCCGATTTATGCCGTTCCACCAGATCCAGGAACAACTTCAAAGACTACCAGCAGACGATTTATGACGCTGTACACAAACTATTATATTGATTAAGATAACTATTCTTCGCAGAACTGCCCATCCTACTAATCTAGAAGATATAATGGAACTCTCAATATCGAATCTAGCCGTTACGTGGTCGATTAGCAATACCTCCTATCATTCTGCGACGCAGGTCTCATAAACCATTGAATTAATAGCAATACTAAGAAGATCACCTTTTTTCAGTTGATAATAATCAACGCCGGTCCAAACTCCATCGCTTTCGACACATCCTGCGCCGTTGCGAACTGCTTTCCCTCCACAATGGCCGCGACAGTCAGTCCGTTCATGAGGTACTCGCGGTACGGAAACGGAGCCTGAACGAGCACCGTTTGGCCCTCGATACTCAGGATCTGCAGATCTTCCACGATCGGGACATTCTGCTGGTTCACGTATGCCAGCTTGAGCTCCTCTGCTGCCACTTCGGTGGCTTCCTCTTGACCGCTCAGGGTGAACTCGAACTGAACGGTGGATATATTCTGGGCGATATCCGGTCCAGCAATGAGGTTCAAGGGCCCGACTTGCGGGATGTTGATAGTATTGATATTCGGACACGAGCCGGGAACGATGAACTGCTGGATCAGCGCGTTGAAGGCGAACTCCCGCGTCGCTACCGTTAAAAAGGGCAGCTCGCTGGGGATCTTCCCCTGTTGGAAACGATAGAAACCCTGCTGTTCGCCTTCTTGTCCGACCACTGAGGACAGCTGAGCTGCCAGGGCCGCATCGCCGTTCTCTGCAAACACCTCGATCACGTCCTGCAGGGTTCCCAGCACGAGCGAGGTGAAGGTGCTGGCTAGGGTGAGAGCGGAGGAGAGGTTCGACACGCGGAAATTGTATTCGCAGGGGAGGATTTCGGCGACATTGAAGTTTTTCAAGGCTGTATTGGCGGAGAGGGCATGGAGTTGCTCTTGCTACAATACTCAGTAACATAACAAGATCAGGTCATGATGGAATGTCCTCTTACAGCCTGCACCGCCGTCAGAATCTCCACCAACTGTTCCTTTTCAGTCTCGTCCAGCTCGAATCCCGGACAGCCGGTGGTCACATTGGCCAGCAGCTCGGTGAAGAAGGCAACCTCGAAGATCTCGTTCAGCGCAATCAGTTGCAGATTGGTGATCCCCTCTGCACTGATGGTCGGCGGCGGAGGACTGTTCGGCAGCGTCCCCAGGGCCTGCTGCTGGATTGCCTCGATCTGCTCCTGCGAGGGGTTGGGAAAGCCATCTGCCAGAGGGAAGGGACTGTAGTCCACGACTCTCGGGGCGAGGGGAGCGGCAGTCGACAGGGTAATAGCCAGGCCACCGAGGATTATGGAGAGCTTCATGTTGGTGGGTTGGTAGCAAAGGGATATTTGGTATTTTCTTTTTCTCCTACCAGCGAACTCTGTGCTTTTAAAGGAACCTCGATCGAGGCGTAAGAGTGATGGAAAGCCAGTAACTTCTGTTATACGAGCTGACGTGAGAATGACCACTGTACAGCCTTCCAGCATCGCCTGCAGGAATACGAGAATACATGTATTATTATTATAAGAATGATATTCTAATTCATTGAAATAGAAGGCTCTTTTCTATTTTTATGATTAGAATAGTAGGCTTGTCTTTCACTTCATCAATAATACTAATATCTATAACCGAAAGTAAGACATACTAAATTAAGAAGGCAGTGCTCATTATAGCAGGCAGTGAAGATATTATACTTGATATCTTATATTATAATAAATACTCTATTCAATAGTTTATATATTTCTCTCTTCACTTAGTAATCCTGATTCCCCACAGAAAGGGTCTAATACTAAGGTAGATTTATTATGGATCAGCATAGCTTAAATTAGTTAATATAACTAGTAACTAACTATTATTAGTTATACAGTAGGGGTCCAAAAGGTAGGGTAAAAACTGACTAAAATAAACCCCTCCCATCAAGTATCAGTTATTATCTGTCAACTAATATTGATATTGACACTTTATCTAAATTTTAATGTAATCTCATAGGATTGCGCCGAGCTGTACTGCCAGGTTCCCCTGGTTTTTCATAATATTACCGAGTACTGAGAGAAGAAAGAAAGAAAGGAGAAAAGAAGAAAAGGCACTCGGTCTTTCTGTTGGGTCCCTGTCGGGTCTAGCGTTGTCAGCATGTGACACGAGGACTCCTGAATCCTGGCGGTTCCCTTGAATAGACAGGGAGTTTATCTCTCATCTCTTCTCATCTCTCTCATCTCATCTCTCAGTCAACATGTGCTCACAAAGCTCCCTGCTTCTTGCCATCGCTGCCATGATACTCTCCGTCGCGGCTAACAATTGCTCGACCGGCTCCTACGTCGTGGTGAGCGACCAGACGGAGCTCGACGCAGCTCTCGCCGGGTGCTCGTCTTTCGGACGCAATATTGTCATCGGCGAGTCGTATGACGGGGTCGTGGACTTTGCGAACGTCACGCACTTCTCTGGAGAAATTGGCTCGAGCGGCGATGGGACACCCAATGTGACAGAGATCCTGTTGCCGGACGCGGTGGAGTGCTCCAGTTTGGATTTCTCTGGGATGACGAATTTTCGAAACATATCTGCGCCCAATCTGTCAACCATCACGTCCCTTCGAGAGGATAGCAGCACGGTTCTGACAGTAGACTTGCCCGAGGTGAGCTCCGCAGCAGTTTTAGAGATTGCCGGGCACTCGTTGCAGTGAGTGGTTCGAATGAAACAGCCCTCCTCCAGTGAAAAAGGAAAATTGGGTTAAATCTGGCAGGGTGAATATGGCAAAGCTCGAAAACGTGACTGTGTTCCTTCAGCTCACGAATGGCGATTCATCCGATGCCTTTGCCGTCGACCTGCCCGCCTTGCGCTACGCAAGCGAACTCAGCATCACCGGATCTTTATCTAGGTGAGTCAAGTCGCGTTCAGCGCAACAGACAGCACAAACTTATTGATAGGATCTCCCTGCCGGCGCTAGATTCTGTGCAGGATTCGATCGAAATTGGCATTTCCGGCGACGCAATCGATCTCACTCTTCCACGCTTGAAAGAAGCTGGGAGCATGTTGAATCTACAGGGGAATTTCAGCAGGTACTGTCGAGATGCTTGAAAGATAGGAGTCAGCGCTGACCAAACAGCATTGAACTCCCTTCGCTCGTGGAAGCAACCAACGCAACAATCCAGATTGAGCCCTCTGCGCCATTGAGCCTCAACTTCACCCATCTCGTCCGAGCGGGCAAGATCGTGTTGACGGGGGAGATAACCGAGTATGAGTCCGCTGGTACTGTAATTGTATGATATACTAAACTTTCCTTCCAGTGTTCATTTTCCTGTCCTTGAATCGGTCGACTCTATTTCCATCACTTCTAGCACGCAGGTCAACTGCACCGGTTACTATCAGGCAGTCAATCGTACACATCTCGCCAACGACGGAGAGTCTGCATGTTCCGGTATCTCGGCTAACCAGTCATCATCTTCTGATAAGAAAGCATCAGAGGGGACCAAGATTGGGGTGGGAGTTGGTGCCGGCGTGGGAGGACTCCTTGTTCTACTCGGTGCCTGGCTGCTTTGAGGAATGAATGGAAGAGCTCGCTCTACCTATGATACTGAATTAATTATAAGTCGTGATAATTAGGTACTCAATCACAAACGCTATTCCACATCAAATGCCTCATTCAAAGCTGATCTTCCTCTCGAGTGTCTAAGGTAGCTGGTACAGCTCCTCAACAACCTGGCACTTGTCCAACCACGGCAACGCACTCATATACGGACTCGGGAAATCCAAGTTAGCAGCCTCGCCACCCTGGTACTGCTCCCAGAAGAACTCGTCCCTCAGGGCGAGGGCATCGTGATAGCCGCGCGCGCGGAGATATTCCCGCTCGGGATTCGGATCGCCCGTGCGGGCAAAGGCCCCCCACAAGTCCTGCTGGAGGTTCGTGTGGCCGATATCCTCCGGCGCACGGATGGGCTGGTCGAAGATGTAATAGCTGCCGAACACCTGGTAGAGATCGCCCGAGTGGCAGCGGTAGTACGGTTGCTCGGTTCCCACGGGGAAGGTGCATAGATCGTAGGGATCGAAGTAGGAGAGAGCATACGCGCGGAGATTATTGTAGTAGTAGCTTGGCAGATTAGTTTTGATCTTGGCGGTTTAGTAAAGATGAAGAACTTACTAGGATTGCAGAGCGTCCGCTTCAAAGGCTGCCTTGATGAACTGTTCACCGGGACAGGTCAGATGGACGGTGGTAAAGACATTGATCGTGTTGTTATCTGCAATGCGTAAATCAATGAGTTTGAAATCAACATTCTAATGTAGAGTAAAAAGGCTTACAAGGATTGATTTCATTGGAGCCGTTATTCCAGAGACCCGATTCTTCGACGAGCTCCGCCCATTCCAGAGGGTAATAATCCGTGCCGACCAGCGAGTACAGCGTGGTATTGAAGTCTGTAGCGTTCGGCAAAAGGGCGGTTCCAAGAAGTCTGCCAATGAGTAAATAGCCATCGTAATAGATAAGCAACAAACAAACTTACGATTCGCCCTCTTCAGGCATTCCGCCAGCCATGTAGTTGATACGATTCAACTGGCCGTTCTGCGCCGCGGCGACCGACTGGTTGGCGATCCAGATGCCATCCACGATCGCCCCGGAGTCGATATTGGCGTACCCGTCGCCAATCGACCAGCTGATGTTATTCATAAACTCGTCGACGGTCAAGTTGCGGAGACATCCCAGTCGTTCTGCGCCTACTGCGTCACCGCAAACCGCAGCCACAGCAGGGACTATAAAACATTAATATGAAGACAAAGACAAAAGGAATATACTTAAAACAACAGGTCAGCATACCTGTCACATTCACCACCTCGGCCTGGGTAACAGCCGGGCCTAACGCGCCGCTCTGGATGATAGCACCCGAGAAGAGCCCCGCGGCTTTAGGACAGCGGACGATATCCATGACGCTCTCGCCGCCTGCGCTCTGGCCGAAGACGGTGACTCGTTCCGGGTCGCCGCCAAACTGGGCGATATGGTCGTGCACCCATTGCAGACCTGACACGATATCCGCAATGCCGTAGTTTCCATCCACGTAGCCGTCGTCGAAGGAGAGAGCGCCTGTCAATCAGCATATGGCGAGACAGGAAATGGAGAGGAAGATTGGAGATTCACCGAAATTTCCTTGCCGCCAGTTGACGCTGACAAGAATAACATCAGACCGCGAGGTCAGACTCGCTCCATCATACGTAGCGTCTGTTGCAGTTCCTCCGCCGCCATGTAGCCAGAATAGCACCGGTTTGAGCGTCTCGCTCTGGGGGGTCTCGCCGGGGAGATAGGGAGTGAAGATGTTCATCAAGAGGCTAGAAAAATGGTTAAAATGAGAAAGAAAAAAAGGAGGGGGGAGAATTAGAAAAACCTACCAAGCTTCCGAGTTTCCCCATGGATTCAGTCCGTACGAGTTGCCGGCGAAATACCCCCCGCTCGTCGAACAGGTCGGTCCATCTAATCAATCGTTACGATGGCTCAGAACAGCGAGATGGTATACATACAAGTCGTCGCATTCAAGACGTAATCCGTCTCGTTGGTATACCATTGGATCGGGTAGGCAAGACGCAAATCCCCCACCGGCTGCAGGGCAAAGGGAATCCCCAGGAACCGGTAGCTCATATGGTCGCGGACGCCCATGTACGTCGTGCCATTGCTGGACACGTTGACCTTGGGGAAGAGGGAAAACTCCGTCTCTACCGCGTCGACGAGGGGCGCCGTGTTGGTGCAGATAAAGGGGCGTTTCGGTTCCGAGGAAGACGAGCGTGATGCCGAGGAAGAGACCGGCCACAGCGGTTGGTCTGGGAGGAGATTGCCCAGATACGTCTGGTAGCGTAGCGGGGTGGAAAACCTAGCCAGTGCGTTAGGAGAGGAGGGAGAGGAGGGAGTGGAGGGAGACAGGGAGAAATACTCGTCCAAGTGAGAGGCGTCGAGAAGTTCCTCGCCGTTCCTGGCGCAGATGTCACGTGCCTCGGCCTCACTGGCGGGATCCAGGAAGAGAATCGCACTGGGCGTTTCTCCGTGGGCCTGATAATTTGATGGTCAATATAGAGGAGGAGTCTATTCAATCTGCAGAATTACCGTCCAGTTGCCGTGGTTCTCGTAGAGGATTGTCGAGCGAGGCGTGAGGAGCGAGCCTGAGGCAGCGGCCCCGAAGACGGCCAGCGAAGCCCAGACAGAATTCTTCATCTTCGTGGAGGATGGAAGGAGAATAAAGAGCTTGACGGTATTATTCTAGGAAGACACGATGGATTATGTACTCCGCACTCCATGGTACCCCGCACGGTTCTGTCTTCTCATATGATCCTTTCGGACTTTTATCGGACGACGTCTTGATAGTCGGTGATATTATAGGAGGAAGCATCAACAAGAGGCTGAAATATGGAGAAGAAATGATGTCATCAATTAATTAGCAAGGATACCATTAATATTCTTCTACATAAAATACAATAATTAGACATAAACATCTAGAATGGACTAATAGTCTAACTTTAGCTAAAGATTGACTACTACATAGTAACTATCTATCTAGCAACTACCTAGATTATAGTCTAAAGTATACACTTTATATATATATATAGATATTTCTATATATATAGAATTAAGAACTATGAGATAGTCCTAGAATAAGGTTATTAAAGAATTCTAATATCCCTGCAGCTGTCAGATTACCTCTTCCCAATCAGCTAGCACTCAATAAGACCCATAAGAGACACCTAATCATAGAAGGATTAAAATCCATGGACCCTCCTGCAGATTGTCAACTTGTCCTAATCTCAGGCTTATGGGTATAGTATTTATCTACCTAGGTACTCTTATGCCAAGTGCCTTGGAATAAATGATTGGAATTATATACTCTCGATCACAGTGGGTCCTTCACTGTATCTTTAGATGTATTCTAATTCTAGAACACTGATAAGTTGATCTTAATTCTATATCTCAAGTAGTTATACAGTTATAGAGCTAAGAGTGAGATGTATTTTCTAATTATCTATAGGCACCCTGCATTCTAGTTAGGTAAATTTGAAAACTGTGCGACATCTAAACTGGGTGACTATATAGTAAGAAATTCCGAATCAGTACTGCCGACTAGTTGCAGTTCAGCGGCAACGCCAAGAAGATGGAATAGCATAGAACACGCCAGGGGAATGTCAAGACCCAAGACTCATCTCACGTCTAGACTGTTGACTAAGTAGTAAGAGGACAACATCTTACATGTGAAAGTCTTTAGACAACTAGGATAGGGGGGGGGATGGTAGAAATGATCGAAGATCTTACTATATTGGGCATCGCTCCGTGGGACGGAGTGACATTAATATACTATAGAGGCAGAGACTAGACGTAGGAGCTTTAAAGTAACTACTACTACCATGGTTCACTGACTGAATAATGAGTCTATGGAGTTACTCCGTAATCCGGCCGGTGTGGAGCACCGCCCAGCTTGATTGGTCAGTCTTGTCTCGGAGCTGGCCCGGTGGAACTCCGACTATTAAACTTTTGCTTCTCTTGGCGATGCTAACTGCATTAGGTATGTAGTGGGGCCGTATGTACCCTGGTCTAATTGCTAGGCACTAGGCAGTAATTGGACTAGCGGAAGTAGTGCTTCGGACCGGTTTGGACCCCTGCAACACTATGGATTTCTGTCAATCCTGGCCTCAACTTTATACAGACTGTCCAAGACAGTATTTTATACCTCTAATTCATGTAATATATACAGGATGCAAAATATGTAGTGCACTGCAGATGAAATCTTTCCCGCCTACTTGGCATGAACAAGACTCTCCGTACTGCTGGTGTGTTGCTCCTCGCGATTGGCCTGGTCCCAGGTCACCTCCATCTGGGTGGTCATGGTGATCAGGTTCTTGGGCTCCTTCTTTGCCGGGCCGAAGCCGAGCTCGCCGTCGCCGGCCTCCACCAGCGTCACGTTCTGGTCGCGCCCGCGCCGGGTGAAGTTGGACATGTCCTCCAGGTTGTAGCCTAGTCGGCCGCGAGCGCTGGCAGAGCCGTTGCGGTACCGGCGCGATGAGTCGCCGAACAGCTTGGGGATGACCCGTGCAATGAGTGGCTTGAATGAGGGGGCGCACGCAGCGACGAACGAGAAGCCGACTTCAATCGTCGACATGCAAAAGAGAACAGAGTGGGTGTAGTTGGTCGGAATGTTCCGGTCGTAGTTGTCAAGGAGAATAACGCGAATGATGCCTGCGGCAACGGTTCTTTTTTTGTCAGTATAACATGGAGAGAAAAGGAAGCAGGCAGGTACTCACAAGAGACCAAAAGACAGGATGCCGATCAGCATCAGCTTCTGGTTCCGTTGCATCTGCAGGTTGTACACGATCCAGGTGGGCATCATCAAGACGAGGGCGTCGGTAAAGATGGAGACTGAGGCGGTGCCGGTGACGAAGTTGGCAAAGTTGAGGCATTTTGCGTTGGGATGGTTGGCCGGATCCCAGTTGGCGGCGATGGGAACACAATGGAAAACAGTGATAAGGAATGTGATGACGGCAGCGACGCCGTTGATGATGATCAGCGCCCAGATGGCCCGCCGCACGGCTTTCTTCTGGCCGGTCAGACGAAGCAGGAAGAGCAGGATAGAGGTTTTGACGAGGGCCAGGATGGGATTGTAGATGAGCTCGGTCTGTATTCATCGATTAGTACATGACTGAATCTTCGCCAATCCCTTCTGTTCTGTGCGCACCGCGTAGGCGTATTTATCGCCGAGAACGATGGGATAATCATCGGGGATGTCCCAGACATTGTATCCGATGTACATGTACTTGATTACTGGTAACACGGTCAGCGTCATCAACTGATATTGATCGGGAGAAATAAAAATATCTTCGCTATGCTGATCGTACCTTTGTATGACGTGAAAGTCTCCGCCCAGTATAGGACCTGCCGATCTGTTAATCCTCCAGATCTGAGGTCTGAGCGTGCAAGGAACTCACAATCGCGGCAAAAATGACCCAATCATCTAACATGATTCTCAGTCAGGCCATGGAATCTGACGAGGGGGGGGGGAGGGGGTGAGAGGAAGACCAGAACTTACCTGCTGCGAATGTCCTCGTCAGCGTACGACTGTAAATACGCAGAGCCACGGCGGCAGTTGCAACGGCAGGAAAGGCAAAGATCAGGCCGATGGCCTGCGCCTGCAGGTTGTCGCTAGAGCGCATTGCTCTCTGTAGAGCTTCCTGTATCTCTCTTTCTCTCTCTCTCTCGCACACTCTCTCCCATGCGAGTACGAGCTGTGTTGTAGAGAGATGGGAAGGGGCGGGTGGAGGAAAGAAAAAGAGATCATCTCAGAGCGCCCCGAGTGCGTTGATAACCAACAGGTTCCCCGCCTCGGGTTCGCGTTATTATTGCTACATTATTGCTTCGTCAGAGTTCCACGGCGCGCGAACTTGCAAAGCTTGTTGCTCAACGGTACTCGAGGGCCCTCTTCTGATTCATCCCATCCACGGTCCAGGACTCCAGTCAGTGCCAGTTACTCGGTGCTGGCAGTAATGAGTGAGTACTGACTACACCGAGTACTTACTTAATAGTATCCAGTGGTCTCTCCAGCAGAGCAACCCACTCTCCAAACACCGGGATCCTTCTAGCGCAGGGGAGACGGCTGACGGCCGCGTTCCGAAGCCGGAACAAGGGAAGACGCCCTGGTCTTGTCTCATTTTTCTTTGGCTCTGCAATACCTGAACGCTTGGCAGTCCCACTGTCAGTCCAGCTGGTGAGATTGAGTGGAGGTTCATTTCGGGGGGAGGAGAGGCCAAACTCAGCGCAAAAAGCAGTCTGCAAAAATCTGTCCGTGTCTGCAAACAGATCCCGCGATCGGCAGAACAAACTCATGGAGTCATCGACTGCTCTCCACGTGTCGCCTCGCCGCAATATCGTGTCGTCCAGAACGAACCACGGACAGACCAGGCTTTAATTCCTTCGTCCTTTCGTCCTTCGTCCTTCGCCCCAGTGTGGGACGAGGCGGAAGGAACCAGGGAAACTTTGGGCCAGGCGGGATCCGGTGCGCGCCCTACGCCCGACGGGGCAAGTTCCGCCGTTCTCCGGTGCAGGTACCGGGGACCTTGGCCACAGCGAAATGCCCTAGCAGCAGGGTATTAGGTACCTGGGTATTATTGTGCGAGTTGGATGCTGCTGACGGGCTTCTACGGCTCTTGACGGCCCCTCTGTCCCCCCTCCCCCCTCTCTCCCCCTTCCCTCCCTCTGCACGACAACGGGCAGTAGAGTGTGGTGGCGGGTCAACTATTGAATGCTAGTAAGACTATTCTCTATCCCTGCTCGCTGGATGGGCTGATGAGTCTTCCCCTGCCACGTGGTGGAGCAGACGCTGACCGGTTTAAATAGCAGATCTTTGCCGTTCTCATTGCGTGACCAGTTCGACAAAATCCTCTCTCCTCTTCTTTCCATTCTCTTGTTTGTATACCTGCAGGATGAAGGGTGTCTGGGGACTGGCTATTGCCGCCGGCGCGTCGCTTGCCCGCGCGCAGTCGTCGTCGAGCTCGGCTCTGACGGCGGCGGCGACCACCGTGGCGGCCACGGCCGCCTCGGGGGCGCCCTCGCTGTTTCCCTATGAGCGGGTGCAGTTGACGGAGGGGGTGCTTGCGGAACTCTGCGCGGCGCTGAAGAACGACAGTCTTGCCGACCTGTTTGCGTTTGGAAGCAGCAGCAACTCTACTTCCGCCGACTCCACCGTGGAGAAGCGGAGCAACGTGAAACACAGCTGCAAGGTGATGCCCGGGGATGCCGGGTGGCCCAGCGAGCGCGTTTGGGACCTCTTCGATATCTTGGTGGGAGGCAATCTGATCAAAGCGGTGCCGCTGGCCTCCTACTGCTACCCGGAGTGGCCCAACTACAATGCTGACAAGTGCGCGACCATCACCGCCGACTGGCTCACCTCCAACCTGCACATGGCCGACCCGACCTCCATCATGCTGCCCCTGTATGAGGGCCGTACCTGCATGCCCTCTCCGTACAGCTACACCGACAGCTGCGAGCAAGGTGGCTACCCCACCTATGCCGTCAACATCTCCACTGTCGCTGAGATCCAGCTGGCCGTCAACTTCGCCCGTAACTTGAACCTTCGTCTTGTAGTCAAAAACACCGGCCACGACTTCAACGGCAAGGCCTCCGGCAAGGGCGGTCTTACCGTCTGGACCCACTACCTGAAGGATAAGGAGTACTATCCCACCTTCACGGCCGCCAACGGCTACGTTGGTCCCGCCGCCAAGTTCGGCTCCGGTATCCAGGTCTGGGAGGCTTATGAGTTCGGCAAGTCCATCGGCAAGACCTTTGTCGGCGGCGAGGCTGTCACCGTCGGTATGGGCGGTGGTTACACTGCCGGTGGTGGCCACTCCCCTCTGTCTAGCATGTATGGTATGGCGGCCGATCAGGTCCTGGCCATGGAAGGTAATCTCTCTCTCTGTGTGTGTGTGTGTGTGTGTGTGTGCCTTTGTTGAAAAATACTAAAACGTCTAGTTGTTCTGGCCGATGGTACCTTCATCACTGCCGACTCCAAGGAGAACGCCGATGTCTTCTGGATGCTCCGTGGCGGCGGTGGCAGCACCATTGGTGTCGTCACCTCCCTGACAGTCAAGGCCTGGCCTCAGCTGGAGACCACTACCGTCACCTTCAACTTCACCGTCAGCGACACCCCGAGTGCGGATGCCTTCTGGGCCGCTATTGAGTCGTACCTTGAGAACTTCGAGACCTTTGTCGATGCCGGCACTTATGGTTACTACTATATTGGTGCCGACTCTGACGAGGTTGGCACCGAATATGCAGGTGATCATGCCTACTACTTCCGCATGGAATCCTTTGTTGCTCCGGGCAAGACCGTTGCCCAAACCGAGGCCCTCCTGGCTCCTTGGTTCAAGGTTCTTGACAACCTTAACGTTACCTATACTCCGTGGTACAACCATGCCGACAACTTGTACGTCTTTTTTCATCCTTTTCCTTTTCCCCTTTATATTATGGTGAAGTCAGCTAATTTTCAGCCACGACGCCTGGTCTGCTGCTTTCCCCCAAGAATACGTCGGAACCGATCTTGTCAAGACTGCCTCCCGTCTGCTCCCCCGCAAGGTCTTCCAGAGCACCGAGCTCCTCAAACAGACCTGGGAGGCCTACAGGGATGCCGTTGAGCAGGTATGAGTTCTTCTTTTCCTCCGCCCTTTCATTTTTCTTCTAGTGCTCATATCTATAGGGCCTGTTCATTGCCGGCTTCCACATCAGTGGCACTGGTATCGCCGTTGACCCTCCCACGGACAACGCCGTGCTGCCCGCATGGCGCGACACCCTGACGCACGTCATCGTCGGATCCGAGTGGAACTTTACCTCGAGCTGGGACGTGGTTGAGACCTTGTCGCTTTTCGTGACCGAGTGGATGGATGTGCTGCGTGAGATTGCCCCCGACTCCGGCGCCTACATGAGCGAGGGCGATCTACTGGAGCCCAACCTGCAGGAATCCTTCTACGGCTCCAACTACGAGCGCCTCTACGCTCTCAAACAGGAGTATGACCCTACCGGTCTCTTCTTTGCCCTCACCGCCGTCGGTGCCGAGGACTGGGAGGTCCAGACCACCGACCCGCTGCCCTACTCGTGGAACACCAACGGGCGTCTCTGCCCGAAGTCCACCTAGAGGGTCGTTTGTACATTGTGTATCACCTGTATATACTAGAACACTATGCCGGGAGGCGTTATAATAATTTCATACATTGAGAGACATTTTTGGTATATCACTCTGCGTGATAATCTACAGTTCATCCTTTCCTAGGATGTACGGCTTGACGACCTCGCCACTGGCCGGCCGCAGACGGAAGATCTTCGCACTGTGGCGAGCGACAAGAGCCTCCAGCTTCCCCCCCGCGAGCACCGAGCCAATCTTCTCACCCAGCAGACGGGTATCTCCAGCCTTTAGACCCTGCACATAGGGAAGCTCTGTGGCATTATACCAGTTGACCGACCGGAAGACAGCCTCTCGTGCAGCGTCATCCGCGGCGTCGAGAATTGCGTGCGCATGCGTCTCGCTCATCCGGTTCGCCCACAGATCATAAACAAGCCACTCCTGTTTCGTCTGGGCGGCTCGTCCACCGGGACCGGCTCGCACAAAGATCTCCTCCAGCGAGATGGAGATGGGGAGATCTGCGTCGGCGGCGTTGAGCAGGGCGACGACCTGGTCGCCGTTGGCGAGGGTGCCGGACCAGACGTGCGTCTCACCGACGCCGAACCCGTCTTTGGGGACGGATTCGTTGCGCGCGATCCGGATAGCAGGCGATCCCAGCGGGTCCTGGTTCAGAGCGATGATGGCCGGGTTGTTGATGATGCTGAGTGTTTTGGCGGTCATGGTGCGGAGATCATGCCCGAGCAGGAGGGGCGATTTGACCATTGCCCACATGGAGAAATGTGCTTTATACTGTCGATCAGCACGAGTGTTAAGGTATGGTAGAGAATCAAAGTACCTCCTCATCCGTCATCCCCCCCTGGCCAACCTCCAACATGTCGAGATCGTTCCATGCCCCCGGGCGTCCACGGTCCGAGTATGCCGCGACACGGTTCAGGATGAACAGGACCGAGCAGGCGGATCCGGGGGCAATGCAGTGCGGATCGCGTTCATCGGTGCAGCTGCAGATGGGGTCTGGGCGGGCGAAGGAGTCGTAGATGTCGCCTGAGATGCGCCATGAATTGGCAATCGACATGCCCCACTGACAAGCATCAACAGTCAACATATAGAAATATAGCGTGCACTATAGATGTACGCACTGAATGGACGTAATCCTCCCCCCAGTTGCAAATACTGTAGACGATCTCTCGGCCGGTGTCGAGCAAAGCCTGCGCCATGGTATTGTATCGATCAAACGACAGTTTTGCCGTGCCCATGCGGCCGAGGTTATAGCAGTTGTCGTATTTGAAGTAATCCACGCCCCAGTCGGCCAGACTTTGGGCGTCTTCTTTCTCATGGTCAAGGGAGCCAGCTGAACATTCGTATTAGTTTTCTATTCAGCCGTCATCAGTGAGCAGATGGTCATACCGTATCGGCCACACGTCAGCTCTCCTGCACTAGAGTACATGCCGTACAGCAGACCGCGGGCATGCAGCGAGTCGGAAATGTATTTCATGCCGTGCGGGAATTTGTCTGCATCGGCGCGCCAGCGACCTGCTTCGTCGCGGCCGTCGGACCAGCAGTCGTCCAGCACGACGTATTGGTATCCTACATCGCGGAGGCCGGAGTCAATTAAGATCTGCGAGGTGTCGAGAAGGAGACTCTCGGAAACGTCGCAGTAGAGCGAGTTCCAGTTGTTCTATTACTGTGAGTAATATTCATCAATACATGTGCAGATCACCTACCCATCCCATTGCTGGGGTGCGAGAGAGGCCATTGTGTAGGGCCTCGACGGAGGTGAGGAAGAGGAGGAAGAGCATATTCGGAAAGTAGAGTGAGATAGTAAGAGATAGTACGGAATAAGAGACAATAGACATAGACCAGGTATATACGACATCAGCTAATCTACTATGCATTATACCAATCAGAAGAGCGCAAAGCCGATCCTAGATTAGTATAATATACTAGGTATGCAGTACAACTAGAGTAACTACTAGGTAGTTCCGAGGTAACTAACTAGTACTGTACTACATAACTAATACTATAGATCTTCTACTTGGTTATCGGATAGTACGGAGTACTCCGTAACGTACCACCTAGTACCACCTGCAGACGTGTAATATAAACATAAACATGAATATAGACACCCCAACACATCCACAACCAATGGCCGCCGTACAAACCCGCGAGCAGACCCGACGCCATCCTCTTGGCCGGCGTCTCTTTATCTGTGCCGGGGATTACGTGGTTACCCCGGCCGGCCACGCTAGTCCGAGGCAGGACTAGCCAGCACCACCGCTCGGTACGGTGGAGTATTTCCCCTCTCCCGAGCGTCCAATCAGACCGCTGCCATCTAGTCCGATATCCCTTCCCCGTGGGGTAGAGGTCTGGCCTCTTCCAGGCATCTACTGCAGACGGCTATAAATTGGTCGTTCCCGATCGAAGAGAAGGGGCATCTCCGTCAACTAGTTAGACACACCATAATGGACGTCGAGGCAGCCCCCAAGGTCGACCGCACCGTGCTCAACTCGCAGGCCAAACAGGCCGACGAGGCCGAGCACCAGGAAACAGCGTGGCAGGCGATCCGGAACCACCGCCGCGCCGTCTTCTGGGCGCTGGTCGTCTCGCTGTGCGTCATCATGGAGGGCTACGACACCATCCTGCTGGGCAACTTCATGGCCTACCCGGCCTTTGCCAGACAGTTTGGCTCGTACGACGCCGCCGACAAGACCTGGCAGGTGTCCGCCCCCTGGCAGGCCGGCATCGGCGACTCCTCCGGCATCGGCGCCTTCCTCGGCGCGCTGCTCAACGGGTTCCTCGTTGACCGCTTTGGGCAGAAACGCGTCCTGCTGGGCGCCCTCGTCGCCCTCACCGCCTTCCTGTTCATCGTCTTCTTCTCGACCAACGTCACGACGCTTCTGGTCGGCGAGCTGTTCTGCGGCTTCCCCTGGGGCATCTTCGCGACGCTGTCGCCGGCGTATGCCTCGGAGGTGCTGCCGCTGAAGCTGCGCGTCTACATGACCAGCTGGACGAACATGTGTTTCATCACGGGCCAGCTGATCGCGGCGGGCGTCATGGCAGGCCTGGTCGACAACCCGACCAAGTGGTCGTACAAGATCCCCTTTGCCATCCAGTGGTTCTGGCCGTGTGTGCTGGTGCCCATCCTGTGCTTTGCGCCCGAGTCGCCCTGGTATCTGGTGCGCAAGGGGCGGATCGAGGAAGCCCGCCACTCGCTCACCCGGCTGCACGGCGCGGGGGACGACGCCGAGGCTGCGGCCGCCCGGATCGACACCACGCTCGCCCTCATCATCCACACCGACAACCAGGAGAAGGAGCAGCTGAAGGTGCAGACCTCGTACTGGCAGTGCTTCCAGGGCACCGAGCGCTGGCGCACCGAGATCGCCTGCGTGTGCTTCATGGGGCAGTACTTTGTCGGCATGGCCTTTGCCTACAACTCGACCTACTTCTTCCAGCAGGTCGGCCTGGGCACCAACCAGATCTACGACCTCAACGTCGGCGGCAACGCCCTCGCCCTGTTCGCCTCCTACCTCAGCTGGCTGTTTGTCCTGCCCTACTTTGGCCGTCGCACCATCTACCTGTGGTCCACGGCCCTCATGTTCGTCATCCTCATGCTCATCGGCATCCTCAACGTCAAGACGGGCGAGCACCAGATCGGCATGGCCCAGGCCGTCCTGACTCTCGTCTGGACCGTTGTCTTCCAGCTCTCCGTCGGCCAGCTGGGATGGGCTCTCCCCGCCGAGATCGGCTCCACCCGCCTCCGCCAAAAGACCGTCGTCCTCGCCCGCAACGCCTACTACCTGGTCAGTGTCGTCGTCGGCGTGCTCGAGCCCTACTTTATCAATCCCACCGCCTGGAACCTGCGCGGCTACACCGGCTTTGTCTGGGCGGGCACCTGCTTCTTCACCTTTATCTGGGCCTACTTCCGCCTGCCCGAGACCAAGGACCGTTCCTACGAGGAGATCAACCTGCTGTTTGCCAAGGGCATCGCTGCCAGGGACTTTGCCAACTACCAGGTCGATGTTTTTGATCCGGAAGATGAGAAGCCGACTGTTCTTGAGCTATCAACAGTATAATATAGTATATTTAGTATAATAGTATAGTATAAGTACTACTATATAGATGAGAATACCCATCAGTCATCTAGACAGCCCATTTACAGCCGTCAAAGGACTCTCCCCCCCCAACACCCGCTGCACATTCTCCATTGCCAGCCGCTCGAACCCGATCAGCGTCTCCATGGCCCCCCCCGCCGTATGGCTAGTCAGCGCAACAGACTTCAGCGCCGCCAGTTTCGGGTTCACAAAGGGCTCCGTGGCCTGCACGTCAAGTCCCGCGCCGAGCAACTGCCCCGAGTGGATGGCGTCCACCAGGGCGTCCTCGTCGACCAGACCCCCGCGAGCGATATTGACCAGCCGGCCACCAGTCTTAAACCTGGCGAGCAGGGCGGCATCCACCAGGGCTTCTCCAGAGAAGGGTGTCGCAAGAAGCACACAGTCGGCGACAGCGACCAGTTCCTCCTTGGTAGCATGGTAGACGGCCTCGACGGCGGTTTCTGCCTCGCGACTCTTGCGGAAGAGGTCATGGTAATGGATCTTCATGTCTAAGCCTCTGTACGCCTTTTGCGCAATCCGATACCCGATGTTTCCCAGACCGATGATGCCCAGCACATGGCCCTGTGGGTTCCACGCCGTGCGCTGCGTGTTGGCATGTGCGTCGCGCCATTGATCGGCGTCGCACGACCGGGCAGCCATCGCCGACCAGTTCAGGTTCCGGAAGACGCTGATGATATGGTAGATGGCCGTGTCGGCCACTGCTTCTGTCGAGGCGGTTGCTCCGTTGCAATACACGATGCCTATGCTCTTAACATCACTCATCACTTGCAGTCTATCCATCTATACTTGCCTTTTTCTGTCAATGCCTTGGTGTCGACCCAGTCATACCCTGCACCCGCACTGGCAAACACCCTGACCGTCCGGGGGAGGAGAACAATCAGCTCTTCATCCCAGTTGCCCATTTCGCCGCCGTTGTTCCAGAAGGGACGCATCAGGGCGTGGAAATCGCCCCAGCGGTGTTCTTTCAAGGCGGTTTTGAACGCCTCGCGCTGGCGCTCCTCGACCGACGGGCGGATCATGGTGAACTGCGCCGCCAGCCTTTCGTACAGGGCTGTATTGTGTTCCACGGGGGTTCCGAGGTGGAGGATAATTTGCTTGCTCATGATGTATTGATGAGAAATGAGAATAGATGAGATGAGAGCTAGATGAGGAATGAGAACTATGGAAGATATACTCTATCCCCGCTCGGAGAGACCCCGGCCTCGGCTGTAGCCGAGGTGTGGGGCCCCACGTACACTTTCTATCCTGTTTATATATATCATGATAAGTTGATATAGATGAGATTATACACTATGTACTTGTATATACTTGTATATACTATCTATATACTATCATCCAAGACTGGCAAACCGGCCTTTTCGTCGGTAATGCAGTTATGCTTGTCCGGCAGCTTACGGTCCTGCAGGAAGAAACAGAGCAGGAAGTTGACGCCGGCAATGACGAGGGCGGCAATGAGGAGCTGGTGCGTGTTGCGCTCCCAGGCCTCGATGGTGGCCGTGCGGATGGTGGAGCCCAGGGGATAATCCGCCAGGGCGAGCACGCCGTCGTCGTAGATGGCCTGGATGAGGGTTTCCGAGGCGCCCACGGCGCTCAGGCTGCGCGTCAGCTCGCCCAGGAGCTTGCCCTGGATGGCACCGGCAATGGCACTGCCGATACCATCGGCGACACCCTCACACATGACGAACAGGCCGGTGACCATGGCGACGTCGGCGTGCGGGACGGCGATCTGGCAGGCGACCAGCAGGTTGGCGGTCATGACGGCACCGCCGAGGCCCTGCAAGACCTGGGGAAACACGATCTGGAAGGTGGACGAGCCGGCGCCGCGGTAGCGGTACATGAGGCCCAGGGCGAGGAAGCGCACGCCGCCGCCAAACACGGTCAACCATTTATACCGGCCGGTGACGGTGGCGACGAAGCCGCCGACGATGCCGAAGATGACGACGCTCAGCGACGCGGCGTCGAGGAAGTACGTTGCGTCCTGCACGTTCCAGTCAAAGGTGACGCGCACCCAGTTGTAGGCGGGCGTGTAACTGATCATCACGGACATGGCGTCGGCGACGGCGATGGCGATGGCGACCAGGAGATCCACGCTGCTGCCCAAGGCGACCAGGCGACGCAGGTTGATCGCGGGGAACGCCAGGAACCACTCGGCCACCGGGAACAGCAGCAGCGAGACGGCGCCGATCACAAACATGGCGATGATGTACCCGCTGGCGTAGCCGTGGGGGGCCTCGTCGGCGATGGTCAACGGCAGCAACAATAAACCAAAGCCAACCGTGACCAGCAACAATCCCAGGGGATCCAGCTGCCACAACGCCCGGACGGTCTTGTTGAGACTGCGTTTCGGCGGTGTACTTGTCTTGTTGGACTGGCGCGAGAAGAAGTACAGACTGGCGGCGAGAGGGCCGGCGGTGACAGGCACGAGAATGGCAAACATGCCGATGCCCCAGCGCCAGTGGAGAGGGACCAGACGGGCGGTGATCTTGGACGCGATGCCGAAGTTGATCACGTACGGCAGCAGGGTGACGTTGGAGATGGTGCAACGCCAGCGCGCAGGCACCAGATCCGCCGTGACGAGGTAGATGGCGAAGCTGATGCCCGTGTTGCCGAACGCGTACAAGACGATGCCCACGCACAGCGTCGCGATGTTGTGCGCGCTGCTCAGCACAATCACGCCCAGGATGTAGAACAGCAGCGAGCCCGCCAGCATCAGCGGGCGCCCGAACACGTCCGCGATCTTCGCGTACACCAGGTTACTCGCGCCGCTGATGATCGATTCCACCACGCTGATCGTGCTGTACTGCACCGAGCCGTTGAACAGCGCCGCCGCCGTGCTCAGGTAGACGGTCAGCGTCAGCTCGGACACGCCTTGCACGTAGCAGAGCAGGGCGAAGCTATCATCAGCGATCAGCGATCAGCGATCAGCGATCAGCGATCAGTATAGGAGTAGGGTAGAGTAGAGAATACCTCGTCCAGAGCATCCATCGCACGCGGGGGGAAACTTGGGGCTCTTCAGAGTCGGCCATTTCGATTCTCTCACTGTGATCATTGATGAAGATTGGAATGGAGTGACTGTAGACATCTGAGATTTTATAGTGTTGGACTATCAGATGATCAGATAACGACTAACTCTATACAGAAAATCTAGGCGAATTCCACGCCAAGAAGAGCTAAAATATCAATATCACGGAGTACTATGCTGGAACTACTCCACTGTTGGTACTATAGTAATGGAGCTTATTAAAATATGAAGATGATAGATGAATACTATAGATGAAAGATGAAAGATGAAAGAATAGAGAGAAAGAATAGAGAGAAAGAATAGAGAGAATACTCTATATGAAGGTGATTCTGTCTCATTCTCCTAACGCCACAGTGAATACGAGTCGCTGGACTAGACTATTATCTGATGCTAATACCATCTAGTGGGTTGCACCATCGATTAGTCTCTGGATATTCGGTGAGCCGCTGCGAAATCGGCTCTGCAGACTTGACCTGAATGACAGTCAACCCTTGGAATTAATAATATCTAGTTTATATAAGGTTTTGTAGAAGGACTATATTATAGTTTTTAAATAAAATGCATGATGCTTATATATCTTACTCTTTACTGTGCCATTATTAGATTAATTAATAGTTACATTCTACCAGGACAAAGCATGAATACAAGTTCTTATATAGTGAACAGATATATATTCCTAGTAGTATAATTCTAAGCAGTGTATACAGTAAGTAAATATATAGTGATTAGATTAATAATGTAATAAAGTGTAATAAGAAGATTATAATATACTGTTTTAGTATAGTAAGTTGGAGCTCCCTTTGAGTAATAGATGATCATTATACTTACCTAGACATGACTACTAGCTCATATAATAGAAAGAAGTAGTATATAACTAGTAAGTATATAATATATGCATATGCATAATTAGCTTCTGCATAAGCATAAGATCAGACTAGTAAGCACTATTCTCAACAACTTATCTAATCTCCCAACAAGTCTAGCTATTCTTTCAAAAACCATTCATTGTAGTCTTATTCAACTCTATCAAGACTAGACATGGCTCCCAAACCACTGCCATTCCCCGGCTTCACCCCGTTATCCGACAGGGTGTATGTCCGCGATGGCCACGACAAGATGCAAGCAATGCAAGCAATGCAAGACAGCACCCCCGACGCACCCACATCGATCATCATCTTCGGCTGGGGCGACGGGATGCCAAAACACGTCTCCAAGTATGCCGACGGCTATCTCGAGCTGTTCCCCTGTGCGCGGATCCTCGTGGTGATATCAGGCACCCTGCAGGCGTCGAACCAAGGGCTCGAATCGCGCGTGCACGCCATGATGCCCATCATCGACCTGGTCTTCCCTACTCCGACAGGCAGTGGGAACGGCGAGGAACGCATCCTCCTCCACGTCATGTCCAACACGGGCGGGATCTTCGCCGGGGCAACAGTGGTGGCCTACCAACAACGCCACGGGGCAGAGCATCGCTTCCCTCACCGACTGATCGTGTGCGACTCCACGCCCGGCAGTCTAGATTTCGCCAGCCAGGTCGGTCGCTGGTCGCACGCCATGGCCGTGGGCACTGCGAAGCACTTCCCCTGGCCGGTCGCCATCACGCAGGCCCTGTGGTACGTCTTCCTGTGGTCGAACTGGGCGTGGGAGCGTGTCCGGGGCGCGGAGCCGTCGGGGGTGTGGGCGACGCGGGTTCTCAACGACCATGCAATCACCTTGCGCGACGCTCATCGGCTGTATCTCTATTCCAAGGAGGACGAGATCATCTGGTGGGAGGATCTGGAGGAGAACGTCGCCAGGGTGAGACAGCTGGGCTATTCGGCTGACCTGGAGATGTTCCATGGTTCACCGCATGTCGGCCATATGAGGATGCATCCGGAGCAGTACTGGGCGAGGATTCTATCTTGTTGGAACCTCTCCAGTAGAGTAGAGTAGGTAGGCTTTAGAAGTTGGTAGAGATGCTACAGAGTACTCATGGACGATCAATAGGAGTAAAGTAGGGTTTATACAAGCGGCCTATAATGTTCTTCATATCTTTTTCTGATCTCCCTATGGACTGTCAATTAATAATTCATCGCTCCGCACCAGATCCTTGACCAGATGCAAGGCAAAACTGATCCCTGCATTCTTCCCGATATCCGTCATCCGCTGAATCACCCACCGCCGCGCTTTGCTGGTGATCACCGGCGACATCCCCACGGTATACAGACACCAGAGGAGCATGAGTCCGGCGGATAGACTGGTGTGCGAGGGCAGAGGCGATGGATTCATACTCGACTGAGGTTTCGACTGTGTCGATATAGTATTACTCCCCGAGGTCAATCCTAATGCCTGCGGAATCGAGGCCAGCATATCGTCGCCGATTTTCACCAGTAACTGGAGCGTCTCCTTCAGCTTCGCCCGGCAGTACGCCTTCAGGTCTGGGGCAAGGTCTGGAGCGAGGTCTGTGTCAAGAGCAGTGGTCAACAGCGAACACACGATCTGGCTGACGATGATCTGGCAATTGCGCATATTGTTCCACACCCGGATGGCCCAGAAGGAGGCATACACGTCCACCCGCCCGTTATACACGCGGTCCGGATCCGCCGTGGACTCGTAGGTGGTGGTATACGGCGCCTGCACTTCCAACAGACTCGCGATATGTTCGATATCGTCCTGGACGCCGGTGGCTTCCTCCAGCAGCTCCAGCCAGGGGATCTCGCCCGTGTTTCGCGTGAACCGGTGGAAGACATTCGCACACCGGGGCGCCAACACACCCAGTAACCAAAAGGCACTCGATGTATCGGAATGGTCAGTCGCAGCCTGTTGCAGCTCGACGATCTCCGGTGGGAACGGTTGCACGGTATGCAGACAGGCGATGACCATATCGGCGCGCACCTGGTTGAACATGAGGATCGACGCTTTGCTCGTGAACTGTTTCTTGCCTCGCAGAACCACCAACGCCGCGGCCCCCTGCACATGCCGCACCCAGAGATCCACGTCGAACCCGAGCTCAAACACCCCGAGCGAAATCACCGCCATCAACGTGCTGTCCTTGACGGATTCGGTCGGCGAGGCCAGCGCGTGGTTGACGTGCCCGATCGCCTCGGAGTACTTTGCGCGCGCATACTGCACCAGTTCCGGTTGTTGCGTCGATCGCGCCAGGGCCACCAGTCCCACAGCCGCCATACTGCTGACGAGGGTCGGGTGTTCCCCGTCCGCCATATAGACGGCGGGGATATAATTCAGATAGCCATGCGAGGGGGATTTCCCGCCAATCACAAAGTTGTGGAGGAAGTAGTTCACGCCGAGTTCATCCACGCCCGGCGCCAGACCATGACCCGGTCTGTTGGTATTATTCTGCTGCGTCTTCACGACCGCTCTCCGTCGGGTGGATTTCCCTTTCGACCGTTTAATCGTCATGTCTGTCTGGTTGCGGAACATCAGCTCCCATTCGTCGCGGTATCCGGGACAGTCTTCGCCCATGCGTCGGCATTGGCCGCAATGGGGGACTTGCTGGTCGCACTAGACAGTCAGCTTGATCACTACATCTTATTGAGAGAAAGAAATACTCTTCGCTTCACTGCTCGGCAGTTCTCACAGCTCCTCGACACGCGTCCGCGAAACACCATGGCGAGATGGAGTGAAGAGAAAATGTTCGGCAGGAACTCTGGGGGGGGGGGTAAGAAATGGCCCCCAACTGATTACGTCATGTTTTGTTTCAGTCGAAGTTTAGAATTCCAAATCAATAAGATTAATCTGTTCCACAGCCCTATGGAGATTGAATATGAATAGTAACCAACCAGTAGCCTGCAGATGCACTCGCTTACTGAGTAGAGAGTGTGTAGAGTATCTAGGTACCAGGTTATTAGAAATCTGAATCTATTTACTTGTATATTCATTACTTACTTTCCATAGGCCTGGGAAGAGGTTCTTGCTTAAACTCATTCTGGTCCTATTCCTTGTACAGCAGTGAATATTGTGAAAGAGACAGTTGTTCGGCATTTCATATTGAGTGCGGCAATGGCTTCATCACGTGACTTTCTTGTTTATGCTGACTCATCGGACCCTGACGCGTGCCTTAGGCTACCAAGTAATGCCTCAGGCGTCGACTCCCTGGTTGCAAGGGAAACGAACCACGGAACGAGGCAAGTGTTCACCTCATCCATCGCACTTCGAGCGCATTCTTCTGAACACGATGGGTCCTTCCAGGGGAATTCATAGCGAGGCGACCAGCGATGTTACCCTGTACATTGAAATGCCGCAACGTCCGTGGACGCCTGCAAGTGTATTCACCCGAAAGCCCCTCCGACGACACCGCGAACCTGCTGAGGCAGGTGTTCAAGTATCTGCCGTCAGATGGCCGGAGACATCTAGCGGATGACATTCTGCAGTGTGCCTCTGACAGCCAGGTCCGCCAGCTGGCGGAGAGCGTCGTTACTGGCCTCCTCACCCCGCTGAAGGCCGCTGGCCTCAAAACAGCATCCGTCACGCCTTCCCCTCGAATTGGGCTGGAGGACTCGATCGAAAATCTTGGCGGCATGGTCGAGGAGCCTATGACTCGGAAGCAGCAGGAACTCCGTGATCGTTGTCTGCCCCGAGACGGGAATCGATGTGTCGTCTCCGGCGTCTTCGACTGGAACAACAGGGACATTCCGGACGGCAAGCCACTGGGTTTCCTTGAAGCGGCACACATTGTGCCCTTCAGCCTGGCCACCTTCCGGGATCATGTGGAGCGCGACTACATTGTCTCTGTCTGGACCAACATGTTTCGTTACTTCCCGAGCCTTCGGTCGAGGCTCGGGTTCGAATACCGCAACATAAACGATCCCAGAAACGTCATGATGTTGGAGGCCGGCGTGCACTCGCATTTTGGCCTGTTCAAACTCGCCTTAGAGCCCACAGAGACCCCGAACCAGTATCAGATCAAAACGTTTGGGCCCGTCATGGCGTCTACCGACTTGATACTGCCGCAGAGTCGGCTTGTTACCCTTGTGGCCCATGACGGGCGGGAGGAGCTGCCTTCCCCGATTCTTCTGCAGCTCCATGCGGCGATCGCAAGCATTCTTCACGCCACAGGGCGCGGCGAGGCCATCGAGAAGACCTTCAGAGACTACGGCAACATCGAGGTACTTGCCCGTAGCGGCAGTACAGACATCAGCCGCCTGCTCTCGGTGAGCAGTCTCCAGCCAGCAATCGTCTCATCTAATGTTCGCCCTGCGCAGACCGAGACTACCACAGCTGAGGATGAGCAGCAGCAGATGAAGCACCCCGTGAATGAATAGTAGTGGATGGGCGCAGGAACGCCGTCGGGATATCTTCCTTTCTTTAATAGCGTAAGACCTTGCTACGAGACATGATAATGAAATATATGATTACGACAGTGCTGTGTTCATAGCCTAGGTTACTCTATATTCTAACATACTAGAGACCTTCGATCGAGTATGAGTCGCTCTCTTCTCACTATAAAGGGTAGAGTCCATAAATAGCAACGAGGAGAGTCCAGTCGAAAGATATTAGATTAAGACATCATGCAGGGGTCAACTGCTATTGGGAAGATAGAGTCTGCAGATAGGCCAAAAAAAGACTGCGCTGCTTAGTCCAGTGGGAGACGAGCAGCAACAGCTCCTGTGCTTGCCATGATATCTTCAAATAGATGAGATGCCAAAGTGATGTATCCGTTCCCCTTGCCATTTCCTGCGGAAATCATGCCGACAAACCGCATATTCGTGGTGAACACAAAGCTTCCCGAATCGCCTTTGTCCGCAAACTCTCTACCCTTGACTCCACACACAACAGCTTCATGCGTTGAAACCTGTGTCGTCTCGTCCTTCTCATTGATTGTATCGATATATGCAGCCTTGAGACCATTATAGATGCCCATAGTCCACTCAGTTGATCGCCCCATCTTATAAACGGGCATTCCATGCTCTGGCTGGACTGGCTGGCCGATAGTGACGTCTGGTAGACTGAAGCGGGGTGCTCCATATGCATCTACCCTGTTGGTTCCCATACGCTGCTTATCCATCATAAGGAGCGCCCAGTCAAGGTGCATAAAATCCTTACTGCCGGGGATCAACTTGCGTCGAAAGCCTGATGCACATATAGTATAACCAATTAGCCGCTCTTCCAAGGTATCCATCTGGGTTAGGGTGGTCTCCTCTTTGTGCAGATTATATTCTTGATGTTCATAGACCTTCTTGAAGGGCGGGAAGAGCTCTCCCTTTGCTGCCAGAGCGCGGCTTTCAAGGAACTCAGGGTTAGTGATCTCATGAATGCGCTCTTGAAGAGCTTCCTTCTCATCATGTAGGTCTTGGTAGCTTGCCTGTTGTAGAGTGAGTATCTGTTTCGCAGAATGGTTCTCCCATTCAATCCCCTTGATGTGCCAACCGCCCTGAACTGTATAGATATTAATAGTGTGATCTGTGGTAACTAGATAGAGTTCACTCACCCTGCTTATTTTTATCGTCTAGAGCCTTATCAGCCGCAAGGGCGACGTGGTAACATGTCAGCCCAAAGCGAACCCATTCACCCTTCTTATTCTGAAGTTCAATATACCCCCCAAAGGTGCCCGAAGAATCTGTGTTCAGGGTGTTACCAAGGCTGACACCAGGTAAGGCCTTTGCCTGTTGCCATAGGGATGTTGGAAGACGAACGTCCGC
This sequence comes from Penicilliopsis zonata CBS 506.65, assembly GCF_001890105.1. NCBI lineage: Eukaryota > Fungi > Ascomycota > Eurotiomycetes > Eurotiales > Aspergillaceae > Penicilliopsis > Penicilliopsis zonata. Next base: position 160,319 of record NW_019208926.1, read on the forward strand.
CTTGCTAATACACTGAAACACACTACCCTTCTCAATATTGACTGAGACATCATCAAGATAGTGAGTATCTAGAATACTCACTATCATCTCTCGAAGGGGCTTCCACGTCCTGATTGAGTCACGCTTCACAGTGACAATGATTGTTGGAGGATTCTCTTCTGTGGTTGAGGAAACACCATACCGCCAACAGGAGATCACAGTGATGTCTGTGAGATCTATAGAGTCAAGGATGATGGACAGAATTTGGTCCCAGAGTGGAAACAGTTGATCACTGCGTAGGAGGGGGTGAGTAAATCGAGGGAGCATCGCGCGAGGGTCAATTATTTCAACGCTCGCATCTGGAAACCCCCGCATAATCAGGAACCTGCGTAAGGCTTTGGATAGCTCAACCCATTTGTCTTCCACCGCCGTCTTTGTGGCTTCAATAAGCAGGGTGACGATCGGGTCGTCTTCGGGAAACCAGTCTGCCCTCCGTAGTCCCACGCCCCAGGTCTTGCGCTGAATCCCATGCTCTTTGATGATTGCTTCAACAGCCTCTCTCATCCCGTCGTCGTTGAAGATATCATCATATCGGCTCACCTGGTCCGACAACGACCTGAATGTGGCAGGCAACGGACACAGGAAAGGACCCCCAGCCCGCAGTTCCTCGTCGATGAACGACTCCACGATGCCTTCACCGGTCGCTTGTTTCTCTGCGGTATCCTGGTTTGTCTCGCCCTCCTTTGCCTCTCCTTCGTCGTCTTCGCTGGATCCCCGAGCACGGCGATCGCGTCTGTCCCTGCCGGGGGGCTTCTTCGGTTGCACAAATTGGAAAGACCCCTTGAATTCCTGGACTGAGGAGGCCCAAACGAGCTCCGTGTCTGAGCCGCGGTTGGTCCTCCTGCTGGACGGCATGATGCTCAAAATGATCAAGGAAGAAGTCGGTTTCGAAAAGGCAAGAAAGATGCGGATCTAATTTTCGAGGAATGCTTGATGGAGGGAGAGTGGGTGAGTGGTGATGGAGAAGAGAAGCTGGTAAGAGGGAAACTTGGGGGGGGGAAGGGCGCAGGCAGCCGTTTGTTTGGTAACTATCCAGGAAAGAGAGAAACTCTAACACACTGCAGGTTACTTATTAGCTATATAGAATATTCTATTCTCTTACTGACTACTAACTACCAGCTATACTTATAATTCCTTATAACTAAGTGGTTTACCCTCTACTGCAGTGAGCTGGATCCTAAGTTTTTCACTCTTCAGTTTTATATACTGGCAGAAAAGATATGATGAAATAGATGGTTACAACAAAGCTATAATTATAGCTTATATTAATAGTGATACTTAGAATTGCTCATATCTTTAGATTAGAGATCATGTTTATCCTAATGGATATCCTGTAGTCAGCAGCTGATATCAGCCATACTGTAAGAAGAGGCAAAGCAAACTGCTATATAACCAGCAATTAGAAGAATAGCCAGGGAAGTAGGTGGTATATATATATCTTCACTCCTTTCCTATTAGTTACTAGATGCTAGAGTAAAGAAATGCGACAAGGGTTTATAAGAGAGTTAAAGGAACCATCATCATTAAGTCATTTCATCTAAGCAGCAATATATCTCTTATAATATTCATGCGATTTAGACTCCTCCTACAGTTATACTATTCATGTAAATTATTTGCTCCTATATATTTTAGTCTCACTATACTAATAGTACATGCAACCACAGGGTGTGGAAAATAGGGCTTCCCGTCCGCTTAGCATACTTAAGCCATATAGAATAAATATAGTTAGTTATAAATTTTGCCCTCTATCCTTACTATTTTATCAAGTATTTTAAATTAGGTAGAGGAGAGTTAGATAAGCCTAAGAAAGAGTTAATTAAGCCCCCTATAGCTTCTAGAGAGCTAATAGATTAACTAATAAGTATAAGACTTATAGTTTTACTTAAGGTGATCACCAAACTGTAGGGGCTGGTGTTTTGCAACTCTCCCAGCGCCAGCTTGTCTAATATAAGGAATCTGATTGTATCAGTCTAGGCACTTGGTATAAAGATATTTTCCTATGGATATAAATAGATAAGGCCTTTTTCGCCAGGGGCCCAGTCAAGCTATCACATCCAATAGAAATACATTTAGAACATTGCTCTTTCTTTTCTCTATTCATTACATACCATAGCTCATCTCTGAGCCTAACAATCTAAAGCAATATATAAGGAGAGTGGGATAAATCCAGAGTACCTAGATAAAGCTGAAAAGCTCTTCAAGAGCCCTTCTCTAGGCTCTTGCATCCATGGCAACCAATACAGTACTGCGTAAGCCTACGAGTGATCAGACCTTGCTAATATGAGTGTCACTATATCTACTTGAATAGTAAAGTGAAGCTTTTTTTTCAATCTTGGCCAGTGATAAATTGCCAAAGTTGTGGTGGGTACTTGAGTAAAAGTGAGAGAAGCAAAAGTGAGAGATACAGATTGAAGAAGTGAATGTTTGCTTTCCTTTTTCCCCCACCCTAGCACTTTCTTCTTGTCACAGAATATATGACCATATCAAAGCTCTAATAATGTCTGGACATTTTTAGTGGCTCAGCGGTCTAGTGGTCCCCCAAGATTTTGTCAAACTTCTTTTAAGAGAGAGAAAGAAAGAAAACAAAAGGAAAGAGATGAGTCTCCCACCAGCTCCTCTTCCACGACGCCTTCTTTCAACTGCCCTTCATCTCGTGCATCTTCCTCTGCCTCACCGTTTTCGAACGGTCGTCTTCGATCACGTCCTGAGATTCTGCAACACTGCTAGAGTAAGCTTTGCATCCAGACTAGGCTCTTACTTTTATGACTCTCTCTCATCTGCAAAACCACGGCTGTAGGCGTGTCGAACTGCCAAAATCCCCTCCCTCCTCGAATTTGCCCACCACTCGCGAAAGACGTTCTGTGCGGACAGAAGATCATGGTAGAAGAGTGATACCCTTTTGAAGCTGCTTTTGTTTGTTGTAAGTGTTGATAATGATGTAAGGTTGCGGTTAACCATGGATTAACTCGGGATAGCGTGTGTCATCACCATTTCACAGCGCGGGCGCAGACCAGGCAGAGTACCTCAGAGTCCCCGCGGTAGAGCACCAGCATCTCCAGGTCATCGCAGATCGCACCGGGGCCTCAGAGAATCCCGGGCTAGATATCTCCTTCCAGTAGAAGATCTCCCGCGTCAGGAAGACCTACGACGAGGTGCAAGCCGGGCGGCAGACACCATCATGCCGGCCAATGCGATACCAGCAGAACTACGCAAGGCCAAGCCGCTGGAAGGGGCGCCATCTTCCTCCGATTTTCAATTCCTCCTGGCTGCCATCCAGAAGGTCGAGCAACGGGATAAAATTCAAGCCCCTGGCCGGCGAGTGCAGGTGGACGATGAAGGTCAACCCCAGGTTCCGGCCAACTCCCCCATTGGCAATCCGCTTCGCCTGCGGCCAGTTCTAGATGCACTGGCCAGTCTCTGCGTCTCCAAGCCCAGAGGCGAGGTTGTAGCCATTGCTATGGAATGTGCGGCTGATACATCGGTGACCTTCCGCGTCGCCACAAACTCCGAGGTGCCCACAGCAACTGTGAACCACCTACAGAGCATGTTGCGCAAGATGCAGGAGGTATCGTCTAGCTATCGCAAGAACAAAGCTACCCAGTCTCACGAGGTGACTCCAGATCAGCAGACCATGGGCTTGACGAACAGTCTTGTCTATATGTGCATTGACTTTTCATTTGAGAAGTGGAAAAAGCGGATTCACTCCAAGCTGGAACCCTTCCTATCCATCCCACACAATGATCTTCCGAAAGCCCATCCATTCGTCAAGACTCGAGTCTGCATTCGGGGTCTTGTACACTTGTACAAGAATAAGCCCCAGTTCAGCGATCAGGAAGAGTGGAGAAGCTTGGTCATCCATCTGCAAGACACCCAGAAGGCGACGCAAGCCTTCATTGAAACGAAGCCCGTGGTTGGTGCTGAGAGCCGGCGATACGAGAAGTTCCCTTCCATCGAAACCTATCTCATAAAGGTCAACTCTCTCATCAACCATCTTGGTGCACTGGTCCGAGCAACAAGATCACCTCACTGTGAAGCCCTGCTCAATAAGCAGTGCTGGGCTAAACACCTTCCATCGATGTCAACCAAGGTCGCTGCCGTCCCCAATACCCCTGAGGAGTGGGAAGCAGTGTTGGAGAAAGCAGCGAGTGTACAACCCACTGATTATGACCTCGATCTGAATGTCATTCGTGGAGATTCACGCTTCATGGCCCAGTCGGACATTCCACGGGACATCTCCGTGCACTGCGAAATCAAAATCCTGCTCGACATCTTCCGGAACGAGAGTCCCGCATACACATACATTGGTGTTTCCAAACTCTCCTGTCGCGGTTGCCATGCCTTCTTTGCCGCATTCAATAACATTCACGACACCCACTTTCTCACGAGAGGATCACACGGCAAGTCGTACTTCCCATGGCAATTCCCCTTGAACTTTCCTAAATCCAACGCCGTGGCCGACAAAGCCTACAGACTTCTGGCCGAGCGATGGGTTCCGACGTACCACGGATACCGGCCAAGGATGGTTCACCTGCAGCCTGACTCGACGGCGGGATCGGGTGCTCAAGAGATCGAGCTTGGGGACCGCCGCGAAGACGACAACACCCTGTCTCTTGAAGTCCTCACTGCGGACTTGCCAGAAACAGGGAACCACTAGATGTGACCTCACAAACGGCAGGGTAATTGAGACTGAACGGTTGTGAACGCGGTGTAGGTCAGACTTTGCTAGCTCAAAATAGTGATACATCAATGCTGTTATTACTCTTTTATCGTAGCCATATATATAGTATTTACAAGCCAGAATTGCTCATTTGTTGCCCAGCTCAGCATCATTGCAGGCAGTCAGAATAACAGAGGCCGTTGGTGGTCTTACTCTAGTCAACCTGAAATATGATTGATATCAGGTAGTAATCATCAAGAGAAGGAATCCCTGGAGTCGAAGCTCTCCAACTTGGAAGCGTTGATCGAGGAACTGGTCGACAAATTTCATGAGCTAGATGATATCATTGACAACATGCGTTTTGTCGCTAAGGACTTGGACATGGCTTAAATAGATAGTGCGTTATTTGGCTTACAGGTAGCTTTTATTAGCTATTGGGTTCCCTCTACACAGGGTTGATCATTGAGATCATTGATCAAATTCCAACTCTGGTTCACTCTGCTCTCATTAATAGCGTACCCCCATCTATCTATGCTTCAACTTTGCCAAACTTCATTTGTTCCACGCTGTCAAGGAAATATTCCAAACAAGTTGCTCATAAGATCACCAAGAGCATATTCATAGTCAATAGACAGGCAGATGATAGAAATTGTCTAGGAAACAAGATTGAAAGATAGAGAGGAAAGAGTTGGCTATAATCAGATAGATATGGCGATTACAAGTCGTGAGTTTCTCGTCAGTATTCTCACTACTAATGACTAGAATACTTGGGTTTCAAACATAAACGCCGAAGGTATCCATGAACTCATCCCTGGATCCCCCTCGAGCAGCTTCCTTGGCACGTTTATCCGCCTCTGTGTTCGAATCCCTAGAAATCCGCCAGAACTGCACCTGCAAATTCCGCTCCTGCCAGCGTTCCATCTCGCCCAGCAGACACTGCCAGAGATCCCTATTCTTGACCGGCGCCCCCAGGCTAGTCTTCCAGCCCCGTTTGATCCAGCCGCGCACCCAGTTTGTGATACCCTCAACGACGTACTCGGAGTCTGTGGCGATGACGAGACTGCGGAACCCTTCTCCATCCCACGCGCGGAACCGTAGGGCGGCAATCACGGCGCGCAGCTCGGCGCGGTTGCTTGTCTGCGGATGTGGTTCACCGGTTGGTCCTTTGCTCTCGAGCGGAAAGCAAATAGACCCGTTCAGTCCAGCGTGTCCTCCTGTGGAAGGCTTAAAGACGAACGCGCACCCGGCTCGGGGATTCCTACCGCCGTTGTCCAAACACGCCCCGTCGGTGTAGATGAGAAGCTGGGTGTCCTTGGTCTGAGAAATGAAGCGGTTGACTGGCGGTAAGGCTGCCGTGCTCTTGCCGGGGGGGAACAGTTGCTGCGGTGTAGCGTGCACGACCGGAGGCTCGAATCTAGTGGGAATGACCTGGCCGGTGCCGACTCGAAGCTCTGAACCGCGGACAAGATGCGATCTGGGACAGCTGGTGATAATACGACCGACGGTGTGTTTCTTCTCGTCCTCGTCTGTCGATTCGCCCTCGTCTGTCAATTCGATTTCTTCTTCGTCACTGGTGTCTTCGTAATAGTCATCTTCGTAATCGTCGTCTTCGTCTGAGTCTTCGTCTGAGTCACCCAAGAAGCTGAAATCCAGCATGCAGATGTGACACACGATGAGCCAGTGCACGCTACACCCCAGCCGACCGTTGGAGAGGTGGACAGGTCTGTCTGAAAGAGACATATTGAACGGAAAGTTGTCAAGGAATCGAATGAGTTTGAGACAGATGAGAGGAAGGAAGAAAGCTGGAGAGAGAAAGGGAAAGAGAAAGGGAGAGGGAAAGGGAGAGAGAGAGAGAGAGAGAGAGAGAGAAAGGGAGAGAAAGCAGGCGGGTAACAAACATTGACGCTGGAGGCAGAACGTCTTGCCTAATGCGGTAAGTGGGATATATGGACTCAAGGAGGATTGAATTGAGAGTCTTAAATTTAACTTAGATGTGAACATTAGTATTTAAATCATAATATATTTTGTAGATTAATATTGTGGATAAAATAAATAAGGCAAATCTCACTTTGATGCCTGGATTATATGGCAAATAGGAGTGAATGCCTGCTCATCAAATGAATTATGTCACTTTTTCCCTCTCACTCTCCTCTCTCTCCCCTCCTCCCTTTTCCCTCTCTCCTCTGTCTTCCACTTTTCTCTCTCTTCCATCTCCCATTATACTCTCTCCTCTCTCGGTTCCCAGGAACGACAATGGCAAACACAAGACCTGGAGATAATGATCTATCTTGCGTTCCTTCCAGACGACAGAGAAGTAACTCCCATCAGTACCCAACCCTTTCTTCTCCGCGTCAAAAGCTAACAGAAGATTGCTTCAGCCGGCTTGTCACCCTTTCCGTCATCTCAACCGTCATCACAAGTGGACGTTTCCCACAAGTCCCTCAGCCAGATAAGCTATACAGAAAAATCAGACTGGAGGAAATGCACCACCCCGTTGGCGTTCGGTCATTTTGCAGAGTTCTCTGAGGAAGACTGCCAGTGGTTCGAATATGATTGTACGAGGCACTTCGATGGCTTGGAGGAGTGTATCTTGCATCATGCTCGCCGAGATCTCGAATGCCTACAGCGGTTCCTTACTGAATCCGAGAAGAGGTCAATCAAGTGGGCGAATATACCTCTAGTTGATCACTCTCAGCCCCTGAACCCAGCTGCCTTGGACGATCTGGTCTATACGTGGATTCAAGTAAAGAAAGTTGACTTTACGATCCGCATCAAACACAAAGACAAATTTATCGATCTCCTCTCAAAGCTGTTGCCTACTGAAAAGCCCAAATTCCCGTCACAGTCCGTCGAGCGGGCATTCCACCGGGCGGAAAAGTCTTTGCCTAACGGCGTTTTTCCGAGCACATCCATCTACGAGACAATATGCAGATATTTTCGGGTCTACAATCGACAGCAGTATCTGGCCCCATACACCTCAATTGTCGGTCCGTCGGGGGTTGGGAAGAGTTTCTCTATCGAGCAGATGGCCGTGGGACACGGTCAGTATGTAACTTATCTCAACTTATCGGCCAGAGGATCTCAGGGCTACCCTCGTCGCTCCACCCTGGCTGACTGTCTACCTGACCCCTACCGAGTCGGTCTAGAAGAGTGTGAGGCCTTCTGGGAATGTACAATTGCTGTGTCTATCTGGGAAGTTGCGATTTGCGAACAGGTCGGGATCACGCCAGCCGGTTATTACAACTTGCAGGCGTTGAATCTTTATTCGGACTACAATGATGAGATCGCCCAACTGGTGAAGAATCTGTTCAAGGAGTATTGCTCTCATCCGGTCAAGATCCATATGGGTTCCAAGTTCGAAAGCCCACACATTGTCAAATTCTTGGTTGGGTACCCAGCCAACCGATCCAGGTCTCTCCAGACTTGGAGGGACCTTCTTCAGGAAAATAGCGATAACGATGGTCCGCTACCATTACACGAGACAGGAGATGCTAAAAAGCCTCGTTCCATCATCTGTATCGATGAGGCCCGCGCTCTTTTGGATAGCGAAGGATGCATTCAGTTTCGTGCATTCCGCCAGGCCTGTCGCAACCTTTTCAAGCGGCTCAATCACAAGGATAGCCCTGACCTCACACGACTTGTGGGAAACTACTTTGCCGTTTGCTTGGACACGACACCGAAAGTAGGAACCTTCTCACCACCGCTATGCCACGACCCCAGTCAGAAAACCATCAAGCAAGGAGATTCAATTCCGCACACGCTTTTCCCCCCGGTCAATGCGATCAATACCTGGGATATCTTTGCCTCTCGGCCATGCTCAGAGCCTGACGGCTCAGACCAGTCAAAGAGGGAGCTATTTAAACTCGGCAGGCCTCTATGGGGGGGCCGATTGGATACAGGGAGCTCTCTTGAAGAGGTAATGGAGCTTGCGAGCCAGAAAACTATAGGAAACAGTCCAAGCCACGCCTTGGCTCTGTTTTCATATAGAGTCAATTTCTACGTAACGCAGAATTCTCTGGCGGAAGAGCTCGTTGGAAGCTGGCTACGATATCTCCTTTACATCAACCCAAGCAGGGAACTGATGCGCACTATTCAACCTAGCGAGCCAGTGTTGGCACATACGGCGGCGGAGAAAATGCGCGACCCGGCAATTCGATTCTATGTGGTGAAAAATCTCGCCCGAGCCTGCTTTGAGGGGAGTATCAACATGGGAGATATTGGCGAGATGGTTGCAGCATTGATTCTGCTCTTTGCATTCGATGCCACCGATCCAGAAAATCATCCGTGCCCTGTACGCTTCCAAAGGTTTCTTTGCTCGCTTTTGGGGAGCGAGATCTGTCAAGACATTGGAATGCGGGCAGCAAGCGACCAAGACATGTTCACGCTCTGGCAGGATGGTCAGGTATTTTTCAACCACTTCATTCGGGCTGAAACATCTCCAACCTTGCCTATGCTACACGCTGCTTACCGCCGAGGAGCAGCTCTCTTCCTGCCAGAGAGATTCCCAGGAGCTGACGTTCTTGTCCCCATCAAGCTCCCCGATGACGAGGTGACGTTCTTGGTCATCCAAGTGAAGAACCGCAAACATGACCGTCTCACAAACTCGCTGAAAAGCCAAGCTGTCTCCTCCATAGACAGTGCAGTTACAGCGATGAACATTCCAGCTCATCATATTGGGCTCATGATGTGTCTTCGCGGTGATGTTCTTGAGGGAGACGACAGCCTGGGATCTGAAGTACTTGCACCTCTCAAGCGTACCACAAGCACCCGGAGCGGAACGCAAGGGCAGCAGTATGCCTGGCCGACCAAAAACAAGAAGGTGATCATTACAACCGTTGGTCTGGATGAGACTATCTATCCTTCCGTCAACCAGATCTCACTGGACGCCGCGGTGCTCCCAGGCAGTGAGTTCGACACGTTTCCCATCCTCCGACAGCTGCTGCTGTGTATTCCAGGGACATCATTGCCTGAGGACGCAGACCGGGACTACGCACGTCGACTGATGGAGTTGGTTCAGGATTAGCATGCGCATATTCCGTTCCATAATTATCTAGATAATCAGGGAATAGCATCTGATAGTCACCATTTGAACGCTGTCTTCGATACTGAGGCATAGACTTGTAGAGAGTACTTTATTATAAACGAATCCCATGAATGCCTCTATTTACGCTGGCAGATTCAATAGTTGTTGCCTTAGGCCCCTGATTAGTCATTGCTTGGTCAATGTCAGCCGATGAAGAGCAACAACCTGCAACGACCATGGAGGACCTCGTCTTCGTCACCATCTCGCACCCCGACGCGATCAAGGCCAAACACACGCAGCGATGCATCCGCCAGCGTGTTATGCGCGACATTGGCCGGGCGCGCCGGACACGCCAGGCTCTGCCCAGCTGGGAGCTCGCCGTCGCTGTGCCCCGGGCGCTGGACCCTGCCAACACCGCGTATTACCCCACGGCCCCCGACTCGCGCGGCCTACAGCTGCTCCAGTTTAGTGCGTGGAGCATCTATCTCCTCTGCTGTCAAAAGGTATTAACGCTCGCTAGTGACCAGTGAGGCTGTCTACCGGCCGTTCCGCGGTGTCTGGTTCGCTGCGGCGCTGACCGACCGCAGCGCCTTTACGCTGTGTCTGGCCAACGCGGCCATGTTCTGGGACCAGCAGGCACATCCAGATGGATTCCAATATACTAGGAGCGCCGAGTGTCTGGCCTACTACGGGGACTGCGTGGCGCAGGTCTCGCGCCGGCTGGCCAGTCCGCAAGAATGCCGCGGCGCGGGCATCATCAATGCGATTCTCGGTATGCTGTGCCATGATGTGAGTATTCCTGCCTCCTACCCTCAAGAAACGAACTGTTGTTGACCCTTCTCCAAAGCTCTATGTCAGTACGTGGGAGCGCTGGGCAATTCACGTCGCCGGACTGCAGCGTATCGTTACACTTCGAGGAGGGTATCAAGGGCTGGACCTGAATACACGCCTCTTCATTCTATGGTTCGATGTCCTCGGGTGTGCTGTCCAGGACCTCCCTCCGCGCTTCACGGCAATGGCCGCCGATGTCGAGGAGGTGGATTACAGTTCCCCGTCGCGGTTTGTTCGCTCGCTAGTTGCAGCATCGACGGACTTTACAGACCTTGCGATCGCCCTCCGGAGCGTCTGCTCGATCGCTGCGTTTGTAGAGAGGAACACAGGCCAGCAGCCGACATTCTGGAGACAGGAGGACAATGTTATGGCAATCAAGCTATTCATGCCGGCCACCCGCCTGCTGCTGTCGCTATCTCGGCCCTCCTCCGGGTTCTTGTCTCCCGTGCAGTCTTCTAAGGAGGCTGCTCGTCTTGCGCTGTTGATCCTCCTGGCAGCTTTGAAGAGAGATCTGTTTCTGCTCTCTGCAGATGAGATGGTGCCCTTGCACGACAAGTTCGCTACGCTAGTTGAGAGCTCTCCGCCTGCAGGCGACGCTGTCTGCTTGAAACTGTGGCTGTGGGCGCTTATCACGGTCTCTCTTTGCTGCAGGCCTCACCCGGATGCAATATGTCAAACGATGCTTCAGCTGGGGATTTTAACTGGAAGAGACGCCATCCACTCAATCAAAGATATCATTTGGATCGAAGGCTCGCTGTGGCCAACTGATGCGATCGAAGACATAGTAAGGTGAAACAAATCCAACGGGACAATAGATTCAATATGATATACAAAAACATCTACACTCCGCCCGTGATCCCCCCGCTGACAGAAATGCACTGCCCCGAAATCCACCGGCTCTTCTCCGAACACAGCAGCAGCACTGCGTCTGCGATCTCCTGCACTGTTCCGACCCGTTCCTCCACGCGCGTCATGGGGATCAACGCCCCGTGTATCTTTGCCGCCACCGGCGCCGGCAGACTCTCCGTATCGACAGGGCCGGGGGCGACGGTGTTGATTGTGATCCCGCCGTGGTCGCGCCCAAGCTGTCAATCAGCACTCGGCATTAGCATGATCAGTCATATCTACCAATTCAAGGCTGATGCATACCTCCCACGCCATGGAATACGTCAGCGCGTCCATGGCCGCCTTGGAGGCACCGTACAGCGCCGAGCCGGGACCTCCTATCCGCGACGCGATGGACCCGATATTGATGATCCGGCTACGAGGCGGCATGTGTGCCACTGCGGCCTTGATGAGGAGCACCGGTCCGGCCACGTTGACTGCAAAGGTGTACTGGATGGTCTCTAGTGAGGCCTGCAGCGCTGGTCCGGAGGAGCCGGCAACCGCATTGTTAACTAATATGTATCAGATCGAATAGCTCCATAAAGCTACCTAGTAGGTAGGATCATGCTTGTTTGTTCACCTATAATGTCGATTTTTCCCCCAAGCTCGACCGCTGCATCGACAAGAGCCTGCACCCCGGCCTCTGTCGAGATGTCTGCCTGCACGGCGACGGCTTGCCCGCCTTGCTGCGCGATACCGCGGACAACACCCTCAGCCTGTGAAGCTGTCGCAGGGGAGAGAAAGTTGACCACCACGGCGGCCCCATGGAGGGCTAGCAGGGCGGCAATGGCGGCGCCGATGCCCTTGCTTCGGCCGGAGCCGGTCACGATGGCAACCTTGCCTTGAAGAGAGAAGATGGCAGACATGGAAGGGGATGAGAGAAGATGAGTATGGAAGTGGTAAATAATAAGAACATCTTGAAGACATTATCTGTCTTATATACATGGCTTCCTGGTGCTGCTGCTTCATTTTCCGGATCCGCCTTTCCTGATCTGGAAAACGGTGTTATCGCGCTGCATTAAGCTATCCCAGAATGGTTAGTCTATAGTAGGAAGTGAATGTACTCAGTAACTACTTAGGTAGATACCTAGGTATGCTAGGAAGTATTATGTAGTAGACTGGTTATAGGATAATATCAATTTTATACTACAGACTGTGTGAGATATCCTAGGGATAAAGTAGCCTAAGGCATAAGTAGCCGTTTAGCAATATCATTTAGAAAGTTTCTAATACCCGCTAGTTGTATAGCTAAATATATAACTAGCTAGTATACAGTATATATCTTACATTCAAAGTGATAAGCCTTCATCTAAACATAGAGCACCCCATAAATAGGTTCTAGAATATTTCTCACTACACAGCAATAACTATCCCTGATATCAATCCATCACCGTAAAAGAGTCTGCCTCCAGACTGATGGCCACTCTGAGGGTCCATGATATTCGTTTCACTCTATATAATTCTCCAAATATACAATTCTGCCACATACGACCACAGGGTGTGGAAAACAGGGCTTCCCGTCCGCTCAGCCGTACTTAAGCCACACGCCGGTAGGTTAGTAGTTGGGTGGGTGACCACCAGCGAATCCCTACTGTTGTATGTTTTTTTTTTTTTTTTTACTTGGCCGTAGATTGAGTTAATATACTTGCCATTGAAAGTAGTAACTAGTTAATGGTTATACTCAGTTCCTACCCTGTGGTGCTGGTGTGGTGTATATGGTTGTAGAGCGGACAAGAAAGGGTGAAGCAGGACGACGCTAAGTCAGGTATAAAGTAAATAGACAATTAGGCAATGTTTCTATTAGTAAAGAGGAGATAGTGAGAAGGTATTTCTTTTGAAAGAAACCCATGTTAAACTTAGAATTTACCTTGGTCTTACAGCTATACCTCCAAGTGTAAGGGTTATGTCACTACAACACGACTATAAGTATGTGTACCTACCCAAGTCGCAAAGGAACGAACATGTAAGAAGTGAGCCCGAAATGACACGTAAGCCCAAGGGTTATTATTACTCCCAGGCTGGTCCCAACCACTGCTGGATCTGTGGCCATTCCCTCGAGGCCCGCCATTATGTGCGAATCGGAAAGCCTCCCCCGCTCGTGCGTGAAAAGCAGGAATGGGAGCAAATGTGGAAAGAGCGACGTCAATCCAGAAAGACGGAGAAAAGAGTGTTTGCCATTGATATGTCGGCATCCGAGCTGTCGAGGGCTTTCCGGGTGCCAGGACGCTGGAACACCCTGTTCAGAATGAGTGAGACATACTAAAACACTCCCCCAAAAGAAGGAAATGCTAATGGTTGTAGTTCTCGAAAGACCAGGTCAACCGTATAAACTCTCCGGCATAGGAGATATGGTTGGTGCACGAGTCTCATGCCTACTGCTTGTCCCTCCCGACTCGGAGATGGCATATATCGGGGCACCGGCGTACAAGAAAAACAAGTATATCACGGTATCTCCCATGCGACATCCGTTGGCCCGGTGGAGGCGTAAGCGAGAAAAAGAAGAAGAAGAAAACATAGTGAAGGGATACGCGGTTCATTCCCGATGCTGGACGCTTCTCGAACGACAGCTTGGCTCTGAGCGAATGCAGCATCTGGATCTAGTGATTGCTGCACTGAAAGAATACTGGAAGACGGGAAGACGCCCCAATCTGTATTCAACTGCAATGTGCCCCTGTTACGACCCGGTGCATATCCCTGTGGTGGATAAGATGATGCGAACCAGTGTGAAGACGACGGGGTCGTCGATCGGCTTTGCCTACCTTTCCACTCAGTTTGGCCTTCCGCTGGAGATCAAATATATGGTTATTGAATATCTGGACGTCGTCAGCGTCCGAAACATGCTGTGGGCGTTTAATGAGGTTCTTCCAGCCTCATACTGGCTGGCGATGATGCCGACAGATCTTCTCTTTGAAATCCGGGACAAGGAGGACGCAGCGCCCGGGACAGTCAACTGGGCATCAATTGCGGTGCTTGTGATCCATAGGAAGGTCCTGGAAAAGTGGCAGGTCTCACTCCAGTTAAAGAATAGACAACGGATCTTTCATATCCTCCAAGAGGTGGAGAGAAACTTGACAGTGTGTCTTCAATAAGCTGATGGTTATGATATCACCTTGCTTACTACTTAATATAACTGATTCATATAGACTGACACTTCTAAGACATAATATCATCATAATTAATGCTGTCAGTCCCTGATTGGCCCTTTAGCAGATCTGCTGGAGAGATGATGTAATTGTCTGGAGTAAAAAGACAGGACCAATCGTATAGACTCTTCTTATTGATCAGCATTTGCTGACAGACAGGAGGATTGATGTGAATATAAGTAGGTAAGGGGTTTTCAATGAGCTTCACTCAATTCCCACTCAGTTAAGACTACATCTCTAGTATATCTTATTCAATTCTAGTACTCATGATATCCCTCTTTCTTGCTTCTCTTTCTTCCCTTTCCCTGGCCGCAGCTACCACTCAATACTGCCCCCTGACTGGCCCTCTCTTTGTCCCCCCACGGAATCTTTCTGCTGCCTCCTTTTCTTCTGCCGCCGACAACTTCACCTCCACCGTCAAGGACAGTCTCAGCAGCGGCACCTCGCCTCTTGGGCCTCTCCCGATCAATACCACGACGTTTTCCGTGCAGTTCTTCTCTGCGCATTCAGATGAGCCTCTCTTTCAATATGACCACACGGCTCCGTCTGTTGCCAATGGCTCCGTGGGCTCCAAGCTCTCCTCGGCAGACAGCGTCTATCGTCTCGGCAGCGTGTCCAAGCTGCTCACCGTGTTGACTTGGCTCGTCCATGATGGGGATCATCACTGGTCGAACGCCATCACCGACTTGGTTCCCGAGTTGCTCCAAGCCAAAGGAGATATCGTCGATAAGGTGGACTGGGAGTCCGTCACGGTTGGCGATCTTGCGAGCCAGTTGGGCGGGGTTCCACATGATTGTAAGACACTTTTATATATATATATAATTCATGCTATATCTATCCCTTGCTAATGATTAGATGCGTTTGGCGATCTCTACGGTATCCTGGGCGATGAAGCCCTGCTGTACGGTTTCCCCCCTCTGGCAGAGAAGAACATCCCCCCCTGTGGACTGGGCGAGGGTGTGTGGGATCAAGAAGCGCCGTGCAACAGAACAGGTAATCATCCTACTCGTATCAACAGTGGAATCTAGAAACACTTTCTACCAAGCACCGACTGAATACTCATGTTGTTTTGTTTGTAGAATTCCTCGACGGATTCAGAAACGAACCCCCCTCATACGCCCCCGCCTCATATCCCGCATACTCGAACGGCGCGTACGAACTGCTCGCCTTTGCCCTGGTGAGGATCACCGGCAAGCCGTTTGAAGAGCTGTTCGATGAAGCTCTCGTGCAGCCGCTGGGTCTGAACTCGACCTTCTATTCGATGCCGAATGACACGGACATTGGCATCATTCCCGGGAATCAGACCACCAGCGGTTGGAACTTTGACCTGGGCAGTGGAACTCCGTAAGTCTACATAGTATCCAGACGTCTGCCATATCGATGTATACCATGCAGAGGAGTTGACGTGATTGTTCAACTGTTAGGTTCGGCGGGATCTACTCGAGCACCCACGATCTCGGCGTCATTGGCCGCGCCATCCTCCAGGCCACACGGCCGATCTCCAACTCCAGCGCCGCCTCGTTGAACATGACCTCTGCCACTGCCCGCCGCTGGCTCAAACCTCACAGCTTCGCCAACAGTCTGCACGGCGCCGTCGGGGCCCCCTGGGAGATCTACCGCTGGGAGATGCCCACCATCCCGCACGCGGTCGACGTGTACACCAAATCCGGAGACGGGGGTTACTACGCGGGCATCCTTGCCGTCATTCCCGAATGGGAGGTTGGGTTCAGCATCCTCGCCGCCGACGAGACAGCTCCCGTGGACAGCGTCTTGGTCCTGGCGAATCTCCTGGCCGAGGCGTTTTTCCCGACCTTGCATTCCATCGCGCAGAACGAGACTGCCCGCCTCTTTGCAGGCCGGTACGCTGCAAACAGCACCACCGGGTTGAACTCGAGCATGGTCTTGTCCAGCTCCGCCGATGCTCCGGGCATTGGAGTCGACGAGTGGATCAGCAACGGGACCGACTTCATCGCCGCTTTCACTGAAATGGAGGAATACCAAAGCACCAGCGTCCGCCTGTACCCGATGAACCTGTACACCCCCCCGTCGACGAACGGTGACTTCCAAATCGCTTTCCGCGCCGTCTATACCGGTCAGGGACAGGACTACCCGCGTTCTTCTTCCTTGATCTGGCCCCAGTGTCAGGCGTGGACGGATATCGATAACATGCGTTATGGAAATATCGGATACGACCTCGTGGTCATCACGCTGAGCGAGAGCGATGGAGTCTTACACCAGGCTGAGAAGGTGGAGGCCAGGATGCTCCAGGGGGTGTATTATAGGGAATAGCTCATGCAGCATACAACTATAGGATATCAAGAGGTTTCATCTATTGAGCTTATCAAATATAGTTGTGAGTCTTACTATTGTAAACTATTAGACAAGGCAGAGCTGGTAACAAAGGCTACTTAAGGCTAGCAGGTAAATAGTAAATCAAAGCCAGATGTCAAAGACTAATCTATAAATCTAGTTAAGTATATTCTGCTATGGTTGCAGCACCGCGAGCTAAATACACTAATTAGACAGTTTACAATGGTCAACCCCATAGTCCTAACTGCTATCGCTCTCTGTCCTATATAATCCTTTATCTAGACGCTGCTAGTACATACGACCACAGGGTGTGGAAAATAGGGCTTCCCGTCCGCTCAGCCGTACTCAAGCCACACGCCGGTAGGTTAGTAGTTGGGTGGGTGACCACCAGCGAATCCCTACTGTTGTATGTTTTTTATATTCTATACTTGGCCGTAGATTGAGTAATGTGTATACTGCTTAGATTGCGTTAATGTACTATAACTGTTACTATTGTTTGTTTTGTAGCATTTTCATATGTATATCTGCATAGAGAAGGTTTTTATTATTACTTTCCCCTGAAATTAAACTTACACGGGCCACCCAATCAACCAAGTCCTGCAAGGAGATGGCTCGTGCACCTGCCATGTCCCCAGCTGACTATACCCCATACAGTACTTGATCCGTGGTTCACTAGACCCCATAGGGCAGCCCTGACGCTAGCCGATCCGTCCCCTCATTCTGCCAAGAGTTGGTCCCTAAGCTAAACTAAGCGAAGTGGAGCCGTGTTCTGTGCTGGCCATACTACTTAGTACTTACTACTTACTAGTATTTAGTATCATCTTGAAGAGTACGGAGTGATTATTGATTACTGATTACTGGGTAACAGTATGGACTCTAGGATCTGCGGCCCCCAAAACTCAACAAACAAATAAATAAGCTAAGCCCCCCAAATTAAAAAAACTAGATAAATCCAAGTGTGCAGAATGGGTTGCCCAATGCTTTTGTTTAAATAACCACTTGCCTCTGTAATACTTGGGCACCACACTACTACTCTATAATAAATAGTGTTTTCAACTTCATCTTTCATAATAGTTAAAACACTCAACTAGAATCTATTTTTTTTTTTCCATTTCCTTCTCTTCCCTCTAAAGATAACATGGCGGCCATTCCGTTAACAACAACATTTACCCCCCCGACGGCCTGTCTAAGTGATCTCTGGGTGGTGAGCACCAGCGTCGGAGGAGCATGGATGAATCTGGGTCCCGGGAATACCACCGAATGCCTCCCATCAGGCTGGTCTCCCACCACGTATTTCTCTCCAGGCATCTGTCCCAGTGGATATGTCATCGCGACGAGCACGACGGCTTCTGTGAATGACGCCGTGGAAACCATCGCCACATGCTGTCCGGTGTGAGTTTTATTTATTTTTTATTTTTTATTTTTTATTTTTTTTTGATAAAATCTTGAGCTCTCACTTATGAGACCGATATTCTAGAGACTCGGATAACACGTACTCGGTGCGACCTGCAAGCACTGCATCGACATTACAAGCATGGCAGAGCCTGATGCACATGAGCGAGATCTGCCAATGGTCCCCCGGGGCGAACGTGCAAACAGCCTTCAATTATACATATTCCAGCTCCGGCTCCGTCGTCACCGCCACCACCTCGTTAGACAGCAGCGGCCTGATCAACGCTTATGGAGTCGAGATCCGGTGGCAGTCGTCGGATTTTGCCTCGTCGACGGCAGTGACTACAACGGCTACAGCTACAACTACAGCAACTACCGCACAATCTCCCTCACAAGCATCAGCTACATCGACATCGACATCGTCATCAACATCGACATCAAAGTCCTCCTCGGGATTGTCAAATGGAGCAAAAATAGGGGTCGGGGTAGGTGTCGCCATAGGAGGTGTCTTGGTGATCAGTCTGGTGGTCGCTTGGTTCCTCTATCGGAAAAGACAAAAAGGCCGGAATGCATCGAGTGAATTGCCCACCGTGTCGGATAAAGGGACCGCGAAGAATGAAGGAGTTCCGGTTGAGCTCGGGGGGGTGTCTTATCATGAGATGGAATCATAATAATAGTATGACAATATATTAATCTCTCTGTATAGAGTTGGACTGAGAATTAAGTTAATGATTGCACCCTCATGGTATAATCCACTATCCTGGTTTCTTTGTAGTAAAAGATGGCTAGATCACATTTCACTTATACTTATACAAGGCTATATTAATTAGCCAATATATAGTCAAGTCATAATTGATGATCTACATGCTGAGATCCTACAGGATTGCCCTAAAAATACCCCAGACCCCATACTGGCCCTTACCCGGGATATGCAATCGATTATGTTTGTAAGCAGGTATTGCTTGTTTTTATACTATATTTCATAACATACTTTGATACTATTTGTTGTATCTTAAATTTACCTTCTCTTAGACTAAGAATCAGGTCTATATACCTTAAATTCTCAAGGTGCATTAAGGTGATTACTTCTATTATAGGTTCTTGTAAACATCTTCCAGCTGAGCTTATATGAGCTCAGCAGAATAAACATCCATCAAAAGAACTCCTCATGATCCTGAAAAGGCCACCCACGTTTAATTCTCTCAAGGTCATCTGCACTTCCACCTTCAGAAAACTTTACTTGGAGGGCTTTGTTTTGTTCAACTGCATAGTTGTACTGTTCAGTCTGGACCCATCCTTCCTCTGAAAGCCCCCCTAGTTCATCACGCCAGTGATCAACGAGTTTATTCAAGTTATACCACATTGGCTCATTCTCAGATTGCTCTGTGAGTTCTTGCTCCGAAAATCCAATAGGACACTCGGGTTTTTCATCCTTTCCCGGGACATGAAGCCAAATGTCACGCATGCGTATCAAAGCCCCTCGCAATGTCATGAGGTTACCTGACCATTGTCGGCCCGCAAGATCCACTAGATGCTGACGTGATAGAATTAAGGGATCCTGTAGAGCTTTGAGATGCACTTTATTTAGTCCCCCGTTGAAGACACGATAAAGATAGAAAAAAGTTTGACGCCGGATTAGCTCGTCGACTTGGGCCTTATCCTCTGGGCTCATTGCATCGTAGCCGTCTGGGTATTTCGGCGGGACTAGCTCTGTTGAAGGCTCATCAGGATCAGGCTTCTCAAATAGCTTTGGATAACCGGCGGCAAGAAGCAATGGGGCAACAATTGTGTGTTGCCAATCGATAATACAGGTGACATTGAATGTGTCTGGACAAACAAAGACATTGCTGAAAGTAAGGTCTTAAAAATTAGTCTCTTATTAGTCCGGAGGCTATCTGGAAAACTCACCAGGATGGCGAAGAGTAGGTTGATTCAAGATATCCCCGGGATCCTTTGGAAGGAGATAAGGAGCAATTGCCAGATACTTCTGAAGG
Organism: Penicilliopsis zonata CBS 506.65; assembly: GCF_001890105.1. NCBI lineage: Eukaryota > Fungi > Ascomycota > Eurotiomycetes > Eurotiales > Aspergillaceae > Penicilliopsis > Penicilliopsis zonata. Next base: position 180,593 of record NW_019208926.1, read on the forward strand.
AGTTCTAAATAATCCCCGGGAGAATTGACCCCAGGGAAAATGGTATTGTGTGGAAGTCGCATTCCAGTGGCTTCCCAAATTGCTCAGTCCATTTGATTTCTTTGGTGGCGATTGCAAGGAGATATTCTCTTGGGTCGCTCCCTATCAGCATTAGCTGGTGGACAAATCATCCACCACACTTCCATATATATATATCTGGTCGAACACATACAAGGCCCCCTTTCCAATCCAAGCTTCGCACGTTGTCCATACCAAAACATGTAGTCAGCAATGGGCCCAATGCAATAGGTCTCGGAGTCCCGGTGCTCATCTGGTGTGCCTGGCTGGTATACTTGGCCCTGCCATTCACGAGGGAGGTCTTTTTTGAAATAGAGACTGCCAATAGAAGCAAATGGTATATTGAAGAGCTTTTTTTCAAGATCGACAATGCCGGTTACCAGTGCCTTTTTCTGGTATTTTGTCGTGTCGAACCAGCGAGTATCCGCACCAACCCCTGACGCATGTTCCATAATAATGTACTCCACGCCAACTGGATTTTCTGTTGTAGAAGACCAACCATAGACTTCAGGAACTGGAAACCCCTTGGAGCGAAGGAACGTCAAGGTTGCGACTTCACTCGCGGTTGCATATGTCTTTGGGCCGGATATTCGGTATGGGATTTTGACAATTGCCCGGAATCCATCTTCCATGGTGGCTAGAAACACACGGTTGAAACCACCTTCACTCAATTTGACGATGCTTTTGACCTTCCCATGGCCGACATGCTTTGCGATAGCACTGCCAAGTGCAGCAACATCAAATAGCACATGTCGTTCAAGAAGACGTAGTTGTTCGTTATAGAGAAACCGACCCGAGGAATATGAGAACAGTTCATCTTAAGGAATGGAAACTTGGTTTGAAATCAGCTCTGTATCAATGGGACGACGCCCAAAACTGACCCTCATTCATTCGGGGGGGATTCATGAGATTCTTTGCTCTATAATTGAAACGAAACCGTTGACAAGATCGTGATGCAAATGAGCAAAAGCGCGGTTTACCATAGAGACTTCGTGTAGCCATTGATTGAGAGGAATTTGTTCCTTGCCTATGCTGGATGAGGAAGGAATAATTATCCAGGGCGGCTATCCAGGAGGTCTGTTTGGGCGGTGTGTATTTATAAATACAGTTACCTAGGAGATGTTCTACATGTAGACAAAATTGGCTATATAATTTCTATGGTTCTGATATGTTTATCATTTCTTTTACTTTATGTTATCCAAACTATACTATGATCAGTTAAATTACTATTTGGTTATTTAAATACCAGATCAACCCTTGACTGTCACATCGCCACCAAAGTCACCCACCAAAGCAATAGATATAATATAATGAAGTTAACAGGTGTGTAGTATAAGAAGGGAAAGAGGAAGGGTTGAAGTCAAGAACATATTCTTAAATATGGTGGCTAGTGTTGATCTACTGGACTCTTACTATCTAACTTGAGTACTATCAAAGTCTCCGTGGAACAACACTACCAAGATATAAGTAATCCTGCTCTGGAGACTCCTAAGCCTGATGAATTACCCTCAAATTATAATAAAACATAAGTGATAGTCATATAGTGTATGATTTCTAAGCCTGATTCTTGTATCTATCACAGGTTATGGATTCTACTCTCCTATACTTCCTGATATAACTAAATGTATTTACTATGTTGTGGTTTATCTACATCTCACCACGATCAAATACTCAGCTCCTCCTATCAGGGGACTAGAAACTGTGAGTGAGTATTCTTAAAAGAGGGATATCAGGTCTTATACCAGCACAGTCAGCCTCTCTCTTCTCACTGCCACGCTTGATGTAGCAGTATGTCTCTTCCGCGCGAGCATCGATACCCTCACCCCGCTGACAGCTGTTAGTCTGGACACTTGACATGAAACACGATGATGAGCTTACAGCGACAACATCCTCAGGCTCCGCGATGGGGGCAGCCAGGCCGAGGGTGGCGAGGAGGAAGAGGCTGGACAGGATGGCAGTGAAACGCATTTTGATAGGAAGGCTTAAGAGGAGGTGATTGTTGTTTTTGCTGCTGAAGAAGATGATGATGATGAGGGATTGAAAAGAGGGAAGAGACGACTACTTATAGCCTTCAAAGTAAGACTGAGGAGGTAATATAGATGAGATACTGCAGTTACAACATAGATGGAGACATGTGCAGGGATGACAGACTAGATGTCTCATTGGAGAAAGCAACCTTATCATAGCATCTATTTAATGGTGTATGCAGGAATGTCTCGGTTTAATCTCATCCTCTTCACTCTTTGACTCCTCTTATCACAACATGGAGGAATCTGACCAGGAACTCACTGAAGCTCTCCTTGAGGAGTCTTCGACGAGCGTGAAGCAGAAGAAGACATCCAGGAGCAAGCCGACTGCCAGTCTCATTGTCATTCTCCTTCTCTCTCTGACCACTCTTCTCCTCATTGCCAGCCTGCTCTACGCCCCTCGTCTCTACAAAGGATCGACATCTCGCACCGCCGCCCACTGCGGGACGTCACGCGAGGAGGCTGCATCTCTAGACTGCTACTTTGACCCGATGAGCTTCTCCTGGCTGCCAGCAGACTGCTACGATGCGGAGTTGACCGAGGCCTTTCTCGAGCTGAAGGAGTGGCAATGGTTCACGGATGCCGACGGATCCCCGGCCCCGCGAGACGCTGTGATGGCGGGCCTATACGACCAGCTTTTCGTCTCGTGGGAGTATCATCTGCTGCACTGCACGTACGCTTGGCGGAAGATGCATCGGGCGCTGCTGCACGGCTGGCCCATTGATGACTATATTGCGCAGTACACGCACACGGCACACTGTGAGTCCATGCTCCTCGCGCAGCAGATCGACCGCAACAGCACCAATACCATCATCCGGACCAAATTTGTTTCTTGTTAGTTCCTACATCAAATATGGCATACCCTTGCAAACTAGCTATATCAGGGATGGATTTGCAATACAACCAATCGTCGCTACCAAAAAGAAAAGTGGTCTATTGATAAGCATGCTTATCACTGAGGGGAAAACCAGGCCTCCCATTTGGATGTAACCCAAAGGAATATAGTGAGACATTAACATCAAATAATACACTTTCAAATAGAAACTCTGACGAAGTTCCTCTTGACATGATCAACTCCTCAACATGGGAGGATTCGGCTTCCTCAAAAGTGATCCCCGGTATGACCGGCTAGAGGAGAAAGAGAGCGAGCTCGAGAGCTCTAGTTTAGAACCCTCGTCCGGCCCATTGATACTCTCCCACCCCGTTGCACTCGCCATACACTCCCTTCTGGCTGCGTTGTGGCTATCTGCGGCGTGGTATATCTTCCATAGCAGAGACTTGAGCGCTCCGGGTCTCCGCGCCCTTGAGTTTGGTATGCCTTTCGGCTCTTGTACAGGGTAGCCTTTTTTTTTTAATCATTATGGCTGACTTATAGCTCCCGTGGCGACTGCTATCGAGTATCATGATGTTGTCTTCGAGATGAGCGGGATGGGCACGCGAGAACACCCCGTCACGGAGTATGAGGGGCCTCCGTCGTCGGAGAACAACCTCAAATGGTATGAGCTGCTGAATGGTGAGTTTCTCTACTGTGAATGTCTTGACAAAGAAAAAAAAGAAAGAAACTTTTCGTCTGATTTATCTCAGCTGGCATCATCGCGCTGGACGAGAGCATGTTCAAAGCATTGGACCAAGAGACGGAGCCCTCGTCGCCAACAGACAACACGCCTTTGATCCATCTTGAGGTGTTTCACCAGCTTCACTGTCTCAACTCGCTGCGCCGGCTGATCTATAACACCTCGACTTTTACCACGGGCATCAACGCAGAGATGCACATGGGTACGTCTCTTAGGGTTAGGGTTAGGGTTACTCACCTTACTAACTAATCAATAGACCACTGCATCGACTATCTTAGACAAGTATGGCCTCCACCAACTACATATGGTCTATGCTGATAAATGAATAGAGCATCATGTGTCACAGCGACGTAACCCCGCTGGTTCACATCCCCCGTCCTGGAGGCCCGCGACTCGGCGGCGCGCCGTGGATGCCCAACTTCGCAGTCCGGCATACCTGTCGCGACTTTTGGAAGATCCACGCGTGGGCGGCGCAGTATAATACTTCGGGCTGGACGATCGAGGGGTATCCCAACCAGGGAGTGGATTTGGCGGAGTAGTAGATATTTCATGATGTTTTCCACTATTGTACTCAACTAAGCTTCATTCTATTCCTATATAAGCCACTATTAGTATATCACTATGACATATGACCACAGGGTATGGAAACAGGCTTCCTCTCTCTTTAGCTGTACTTGAGCTATTAGTCTAGTGATATGATCACATATCCTGAAATGGGCAACATACCGGCCAGCGAGAGCCTGCAATGTCAAGAGGCCTGGCTCTCTTGAGTCGCGCAACTGTTCTTCCGATGCTAGACTCCCAAGAATCACGATACAGAGACCAAAGACCACAGACCAGCCTGCAGGTACCGGCTAACATCGGTTGACCCATCCGCCCGGAGCTGACCGGCTCCTGGAGCAAGTTTAAGACTTTCCCAGTCCTGTATCTTCTCTTCAATATATTCACTCATCCCCGACACGTTCAAAATTTCTGCAAGGTAGAAATGGCAATTCAACAGAACTGGGCTCGGTCGAGCGGTGTCTCCAGTAGTACTTGTAAGCTCTACAAAAGGGCTTTGGGGGATATGTTTAAACAAGGATGTAGAAAATCTGCGGTATGTCTTCAGCAGGTAGCGGTGAGGCGTGTCCTAGCCGGGATTTCCTCATTAGAAACCTTCATATTTGATAGAGAGCAGAGCGCAATTTTGACGTGGGCTCACCGTCTCTTTGAAGGCCATTTGAAAGCTTCCAAATTCCATGTGTAGAGGGCTGAACATGGTCAAGCCGTTGCAAGGATCATTAATAGTCTCTGGGCGCATGCCCAGTCGTCGCACTGCTGGGAAGCAGCGCACCAGAACCTCCCATTTAGGGCCCGCGTCGTCAGGCAGAGTCTAAGGAGATATCAACATATCAGCTTGAAATGGCGACGTGGGCGAGGGAGTGACTCTTTACCTTGCCTTCCCAGGAACCGAATGAAAATGGTATTATATGTGCGCCTTCGACGTGCCCTGACTCTATATCTCTCGGGAAGCCGATCTTCTCCCAATGTTCAATGTCCATGACCCCGCTGATAACGCAGCGCTGGCTATCTCTTTCAAGACAAGCCTTGCGAAACCTTTCCACTCTGAGCTCCGACTCATCGGGAAAAGTGCTGGCAACAATGTCTGCATTTCTCTGACGCCTGGTGTGGGGGTATAAGGTCACAGAGGGAGTCCGACTAGCTGCCTTTACTTGAACGGAGTTAGCTTATGTCTTTCATTAGTTGATATAGCATCTTGATGGATAACTTGCTTGGCAGTAATAATCCAGTAAGGAGGTTATGGTACACCCTCCATAGATCCTCGTCCGTTTGACAGTCAGCAATATCCCTAGCAATAGACTCCTGGCCATCTGCAGGCAAAATATCGATAAAGCAGCGTAGACAGTCCTGTAGTTTATCATCGTTTGCACGACGGGCTGGTTTATAGCTGGTGATTCTGGCCTTGGCCCTCTGTTTTAACTCGGCCCATGGCTCCTGGCCAGGCTGAGTTGACACGGCAGAAAGACCGCTGATTGTGGACATTTCGCGGGAGGCAGCTCGAAGAGGCTGAGGAGGTTCCTCCTCGCCTGGGGTGTTTGGTGATTGTCCCATTAAACGACGTGATCTGCGGGTGACTGGGGGTGGGTTCGGGGTTATGTTGCTTAGCCTCCTCTTACCCTTCCGATCGGCCATGGCTGCTTTCGCTTTCGACTGCGCTGGAGGGTTGGAAAGAGAGAGGGGGGGATGAGTCTGTCTGCTGAAGGAGAAAGAAGCGGCGTTACCGCCAATGTTTTCTGCCGGCAGACGTCACGTGGAGATATGGGCTGTGACGTCAGGCAATATGGCCTGAGGCAGAAACAGGAACAACTGCAGGCTTGTCTATCTCTTCTAGGAGGTAAATATATCAAGTGGTAAACCATTCTATAGCTTATATAGTCAGTATTACTTATAGTAGTAGACAATTAAAAATTCATTTATATACCAGCCAGTCTGCTGTAAGACAACCCAGACAAATATTTACTATATAATTATAAATGTAGAGCGACATCATAATGTTATAGAAGACAGTTCATGATCAGCATACTCAAGAAAAATGAACATGTCAATAGGGAAAAGAATCACTATCCTTTGGAGCCGGTCGCCACTCAGTCGCGCCGACACTTTCAAGAATTTCCACCACGTCTTTGAAACCTTTATCCCGCGCTACAGCCAATGCAGTGGGGTTTGCTCCTCGGTCCAAGAGTATTCTGGCTTCCTTCAAATCCATCGCCTCGGCAGCTTCATATAATTCACGGTCCAAAGATCGTTGATCCATGATCTTTTTTGAAAGCATCCAGAGAATTTGTGATTTATATCTTGATTCTAAGTATAGAACTCTGACTCTAGAGACATGATTTTGATCAAGTGGATCAGTGTATACTAACATAGTCAATGATTGCTCTAGGCCTGATGGGGTTTCAAAAAAGTGGGACAAGGAAAGCATATTGAAGTCTATTTGTTTCCCCGCAGCGGGGCAAATCATATCATGTGGGTAGTATAGGGTAGTTATATATATATCTATAATAAGGAATTGCGCAATGAACAAACAGAAGTCTCAGCTCTATTTATTATAAAATCTACTATATAGTCCCCTCTAGCTTAAGGCTTATTGAAATAGTGATTATCTACTTAATGTCATATGGCCATAAGGCACTTGATAGCTGCATAGTTATTTTTTAGTTCACTATACATAAGGTGGGCTGATAGCCGCATGTGAGGCTGACTTTGATAGATAATTATTTATAAGAATAGATAAATATGGTTATCCTAGAACTGCGCCCTCTAGAGCACATCACATTATAAGACCATAAAATCTAGTTGGAGTCAGCTCTGCTTTGGCATTTTGCTACCCCCACATATTTTAGTATGCCCGGGAAAAGGAAGTCAATTCAAATTGATAAGATCTGCATTGGAATAATAGCAGAGCTCAGGAAGATCTTATTTCAATTGTCCTGGATAGACCTGGTAGTCTAGACAGGCTTGGTAGGCGCTGGGTCTGCTGTACCAGAAACTCCTCCACGCGTTTGTCCCCCGCCAATAATGCCACCACCACCACCACCACCTCCTCGAGTTTGACTCCCTCCACTGTCATAGGGTACGTCCGTCCCGATTCGCGCTGAATGCAGAGGAAAGATCTCTATTTCGCTAGACCTCATTTCGTCGCTGTGATTCTCATAGGAGTTGCTTTCGATTCACCTCGAGTAAAGCTCTCGCTCGATCTCTTGTCTGGTATCTCGTCAGTTTATCTGCTCCACTAGAAAGTCTTGCAGAAGACTTGACATTCCAAGTCGAGTTCTCTTTCAAGACAAGCTTGAAGTCTTCAAAGCAATGAAGATGAAATTGACCAAAACAGAAGCCAGAGATGGTAGATGAGAAGGTTTCAAACTAATTTGCACCAAGATCAAGTCAAGACATGGAATATATGGCTATTGTATATTTTTCAGCGTTCGGCCTTGGAGCAGGAGGCTCAACAGGGGGGCAGTGATGTGTCTACACAGGATTGGCGATGCTATAGGTCTAGATGCGGGGGCATGGCGGCTGCGCAAAACGCTGCCTTTGATGTCTTTTCTCTATCCAAGTTTTTTATAGATATCTTACCCTCATAGTGCTTGAACACAGGATTAAGTGAACCTTTAAGACAGTTTGGAGTGTTGAAGGAACTATGTAGACCTGATAGGGGGCATAGAAGGGGGATCAGAAAAATTGACTAGGCTGCTAATTATTGATTAGGCAGCATGGAATATCAGACGCCTAATTTGTACTATGTATGGTCTGTATAGATGCTTATAGAGAATAGGTCAGCAATTTAACTTGCCATATCATTGTATGCTTTACTAATCTTATTTATATATTTATTATAGAAACTTGCTTCTATGCTTGAGTGCAAGTAGGCTAATCGATGTCTTCTTTCCACAATACAAAAGCCTTAAAGAGTATAGAAGAATGGCGAATGTTGGACTTGGAGATATAAGAAGAATCAAAGATGCCTTTAAAGCGTACTTTTTTAGAGGGTGATATCTGGACTCAAGCTAATGGCGTTCCCAAAAACTATTCTGGATTTATTCTACACTCTATATAATCCTCTTTCTATACTGTTCTATCACATACGACCACAGGGTGTGGAAAATAGGGCTTCCCGTCCGCTCAGCCGTACTCAAGCCACACGCCGGTAGGTTAGTAGTTGGGTGGGTGACCACCAGCGAATCCCTACTGTTGTATGTTTTTTTTTCTACTTGGCCGTAGATTGAGTTAATATACTATTACTGTGTATGTTTTTGATGGTGTGTTTATCCCTATGAGGAACAGAGAGTAGGATGTTGTGTATAGCATTTTATATTTCATCCTTTTCATAACAGATAATATCCATTTTACTTTACCTGCAGATAATTATGATGCTAGATAGAAGAATCAGGTAGAAACCCTGCATCAATCAGACACTGCATCATATTAGGGTTCACCCAGTCCCAGTCTTTGAGAAGCACCTCGTGGTCTTCCCAGAACTCCTGTATCATCTCATCCTGGATCTGATTCAAGACATCAGGCAGGGAAATCGATTGCTCTCCTTTCAAGTATCGACAAAGCTGTACCTTGACCTCCTGTAGGGTGTTGACTACCTGATGGCGGAGCTTGAAGGCATCCGTTGAGGCATCTAGGCCTTCTGTCGCCACGCACAACCCAGGCCAGTCGAGCGGTCCCTTTTGCTGCTGTACCGTCTCGACGACTTCGTCCATCCCGAGCAGGTAGACGGCCATCCGCGAGCGCCAGTATGAGTCTTCCAGCGGGTATTGCATGGCCTCCAGCAGTCGAGGGAAGGCCTGGTAGTCCAAGTGGTCGAGAATGGCACAGCGGATTTCATACGGCAGGAGAGAGACTCGCGAACATTCCTTTTTCTCTTTCTTCTTCTTCTCCTTACTGTGACTCTCAATGAGCTTCTTCATGCTGGCAATCTTCTATGGTTCCTCTAGAAAAGTCAATGTCAACATCAATCTTGCATGCCGATAAAAGGAAATACCAACCAAAGGCCGAGGATCCGCGTATGGATCCAAATTATCCCGCGCCTGACGCAACAGTAACGCCGCGACAGGGTTTAGATGCTCTGAATCGACTGTGCAGCCGATAATACGTTGTGCCAGAGTCCAGCAGCGCATGTGTACGCACAGAATCAGTGTCCACCAGTCTCGTTTCAGTTGCTCTCCTATGTTCCACCATGAGAGACGCGGGTGATAGACGGTGAGCATCCCGGGATCTGTCTCGTCAGGAACGCCTAGGAATGCCTTGTTATACTCCCTCGCCACGCTGAAATATCCCCAGCGAGAATCCTGGCCGTTGATTTTGTCGAGTTCCTGGCCAACGCCGGTGACGCGATAGCAGCGCATGGTGGGATCATAAATAACTAGACAGCAGTCATTTATTCAGCAAACTTATCCAGAAGAAAATAAGAAGAAGAAGAACTACTCATCCGGAACAGGCTGAGCCAGTAATGCTTCCCTCGCAGGAAGAACCGATTTTCCAGCTCATTCACGTCCAGCCACAGCCATCCGGGCGTCTCGAGGATGGGTCTTCGCGGTACAGTTCTTCGTTATTTGCCCCGGGTGCGGTATTGAGGCCGCATATCACACAGCAGCCATACACTGTGGTAATATTTAGGTCTAAACAATTGAGTTCTATTAAAAAAATGGAAAAAAAAGAAAGTAATGTTGCCTATGACCCGCACATGTCCAGTTACCATGGATGACTACATACATGGAACATGGTAGGGGCACTGAGTGTGATGGAGTTTGATATCGACAAGGCGATTGTGGATGAGGTGGGCTTGATCCAAGATATGAAGTCGAGAGAAGCTCCTCGCCAGCGGACCACCTGACGGTCACTTTTCGTCCCAGATGAAGACATGAGCCCCTCTTCCCACTGCCACAATCCCATAGATGGGATGATTCCAGGTTCTGGTTGGCAAGAGGTCCCTGATGTAGCAAAAAGGCTGTCTCTCGCCTTCGATCAAAGCCTCCTCTTGGTTTCTGCTTATCCGCTTGCACTGCGTATGAGGAAAAGGCACTCGATAGGGGGCATATCGGGAGTGCAGGAAGCCACTGATAGAAGAGAATATCACAAAGACACCATATTACTTGAGCGGTGAACATATTTCTCTGATTTGGGGGAATGATGAGAGTGAATTAAATTCCAGATCCCTGCGATCTTCCCCTCGTAATCGGCTGGTGTCATGGAATGGTACTAGAGAAGAAATAGAGGTTCATGGATATACTATAAAGGAATTAGTATTATCATCAAAATCCATAGCCAGCAGCCGAGATATATACACACCACCATGCTTTATGCCATGATGTTTGTGGTAAGCAGTATATTAGAATATTGAAGACCAAATGGGAGCTCAAACTGAAGAGCATCTAGTAGGATGCAGGTCAACAGAATAATGAGGTCTTTTATATGTTGACTTGGAGTCATATATTCACATTGATATACTCTACTTGATCTCTATTCACTCATGTTTCATCGCTGTTACCGAGAAAGATGAGTAGCCACTGTCACCAGATGGGCTTCTCAAATTCACTACTATTTTATAATAGAGGCATGCTGTTGTCCCCCTCATCCTTATAGGGCCAATTACGCCAGCATATCTCCCGTTCTTCGGCTTCTGCTTGCCGAACCATTTCCATGCGAAACTCCTGGTTTGCCGTCACTGCTCTCTCGAAGTTCTCCGGCTCAGTCCCCCCCTCTAGGTCGATACCGAGATGTTCTCTCACCCGAGACAATAGCTGTTCAGACTCATTCCATTCCTGTGATTCCGCTATAGCTCTCTCTCGGTCTTCATCGCTGAACGCTACTGGACAAACTGCCGAGGAGATGCAGCTCCATACTGATGGGGTTGTGATGCCAACCATTGCAGCACGTAGATTAATAACATCTGCATCCCAGGGATATCCTGTTTGCTGGAGAAGATACTGCCGCATTCCAAAATAAGGAAGTTTCAACACGTCCATGTGTTTCTCATTGTGTATGCCTGTCGCTGCTGTATAGTAGAGGTTGGCCTCTTCTAACCGAAAGATAGACTTCGAGTGTCTCTGTTGATCGGGGGGCATCTCATCGAAACCATCAGGGAGAGACGGAATCTGCAGGCTCTGGGGCTGTGAGGAGTCATGCTCGCAGAACGCAGGGTACCCTGCTTGCATGAACTGGGGGAACACAACAGCATCCTGCCAGTCGATGATACTGGTGATTTTCGTGGACCCAGGAGCCAGTAAAATGTTGCTTAAACTCAAGTCAGGGTGTCTCAGCGTGGGAACGCTATGGGAACCAGGGATCAAAAAAGGCGCAAGTTGCAGGAATTGCGAGAGGAGTGAAGAATGTTCAGAAGGATGGATATCAAAGGCAGTTGGTAAAAGGAATCTCTTGCGAGGCTGAGGTTTCGCGTGATGCTGGATAACAGCCATCTCTCGACGAGCTGCGGCCGTTACACAGTCCTCGGGTGAAAGCCCTATAGCATTATTAGTCTTCTAAAACTGTAACATGTCTTATTCTTTACTCACATGGTCCACGGTCGATTTTTGTTTTGCTCCGTTCACCATGCGAAAACTGTCGGGCAGACACAGGGCCGATACAGAAATCTTCTGTAATTGGGATCTGGGTTTCCCTATCAAGGTCTTTCTTGTAGTAAAGGCTTCCATACGCAGGGAAAGAAAATTCAAAGATCTTCCTCTCGATATCTGCGATTTGTGTCATGATATCTTTCACTTCATCGGTTGTGAGAGACAACCACCGGGAAGAAAGACTCTCGCCCTCCACCCGCTCCATCAGAATGTACTCTGCTCCAACAGGATTGTCTGACGATGTTGAATAGGCCAAGACCTCTGGTACCGGGAGTTTGAGGACACCGCGCAGAAAGTTCATTGTAGCCACCTCGCTGGCGGTTGTGTAATGGGGGGTGCCAGCAATAGGAGTGGGGATTCGCGCGATGACTTCACGGCCATTCCTAGCTTGTAACAAAAACACTTTATTAAACCCTCCTTCAGCAAGCTTAACAATGCCAGGGCAGCAGTCTTGTTGTATTGCTTCGCCGGCAACGCGTTGGAGCTCTGCGGGTCGAAACCTGGCATATCGTTCCTTTAAGCGGTCGTTCTCGTTGAATCTATCACTTAATAACTGGCATAAATTCAAAATCAAGACTTGAATTACCTACATCCATCTTTGAGATGTATTTCGAAAGAATTCCTCATGGAATGCTTGCGGAGTGGCTGATAAGTGGTGGCGGGATGGAAGAAACAGGACTGAGGAAATGGGCGAGATCCTTTGAGCAGGGGAAAGTCTCTGAAGAAAAGTCATCACAGCATTTAATGGTCTTGAATTCTTTTATTTCAATCATTTTATACACTAAGAATAAGAAATCATAAGAAAAGGAATACACCTGTAGTCTTAGGGGTAATTTGCCTCGGATAATCATACCCCCGGAAATAACAACCTCCTCTTCCTCAAAGACACTTCCAGACCTTCCAACAATCAGTCCACGATGACTTATTGCTGGAAACCATTCACGAATACAAGCTCTGGCTTGAAATCCATCTGGCGCCAGAACAAGAGCGGATTCCGGTCATTCAGCCAGCTAAGCCCTAGAATGACAGCAAACCATCGCATCGAGTATAATTGGATCAAGGGGGTGGAAACACTGGAAGAATACCAGCCTGGCGGATATCATCCAGTTATGATCGACGATCTGCTACACGAACGCTATCGGATTGTAGATAAACTTGGCTTTGGCGGTTATTCAACGGTCTGGCTTGCTCAAGATACTCAGTTAATGCGATATGTCGCTGTTAAGGTCAATACGGCAGACTCGCTTCCCCATGAGACAACAGTCCTGAAGGCCCTTTCTGCTCCATCTTTTATACACCCTGGACATGGCTTAGTACCGTCTCTCCTCGATGAATTTCGGGTAGAAGGTCCTAATGGAAAACATCTGCTATGCGACGGCTCCTGCGCAATGCAATCTGAGAGAGATATCTTTTAGCCGTCTTTTCCCCCTCAAGTTCGCTCGAGCATTATCTTATAGACTTGCTCAAGCTGTTGCTTATACGCATTCACGAAATTGTGTTCATGGAGGTTTGTCAATATGACTTGCTTTATTCTATAACCAGGAGCTGATCTATGTATAGACATCCATTTGAGCAACATTTTAATTAGACTTCCATCAAGTTTTGATCAGCTTTCTATCTCGCAATTATATGAGCAATACGGAGAACCAGACACGGTCCTAATTACACGATGTGATGGAGGGCCGGTTCCCCCCAATGCCCCCGCTAAGGCTGTTGTGCCTCTATTTCTAGGGAAATATGCAGAGAAATTCTCATTATCCGACGCGCACCTGCTTCTTCTCTGTGACTTTGGTGAAGCATTTTCACCTGCTACAAACCCTCGTCTAGGGAAAGACTGTCATACACCACCTGCATTTCGAGCTCCAGAGGCCAAATTCGAACCACAGTCTCCACTTACATATTCTATGGACATCTGGAGTCTGGCCACGGCAATCTGGGAGATCATGGGAATGAAGGCGATCTTTAGCACGGACTTTGTGCCCGACGATGAGATAGTGAGCCAGCATGTTGATGTCCTGGGACCTATGCCATCTGAATGGTGGCAGACCTGGAAAGGGCGATCTCGCTTTTTCCATGAGAATGGCTCTCCGACTGAGGCATATAAAGAGAATAGATGGCCTTGTCTGAAGGGTTCCTTTGAGGTTTGTATCCAGAAATGGAGACAGAAGATTAGAGATGAGATCCAGGAAGATGAGAAAGCTGCATTTCTGGATTTGATGCGCCATATGCTATCATTTCGACCGCAAGATCGACCGACTGCTGCTGAAGTCCTGTTATCAGACTGGATGGTGAAATGGGCATCGCCTGATTATAGTGAGGTTTAGAGCAGTCAGTCAGTCAGTATATTATAAAAACAATAGAATAACAAAATAAATAATACTCAACGCAATCAACTGCCAAGTAAGAAAAAAAACATACAACAGTAGGGATTCGCTGGTGGTCACCCACCCAACTACTAACCTACCGGCGTGTGGCTTAAGTACGGCTGAGCGGACGGGAAGCCCTGTTTTCCACACCCTGTGGTCGTATGTACCAGCATATAAAGATGAAAAAATATATTTTATGTTTGAAAATATTAGATATAATTATCTAATTAGAAATTATAACAGGAAAGCATACATGAGTATAAAATAGCCCTTTGACTCTGATTCATGAGGCAGCAGTTCTTTCTATTCATATCAATTTATCAAGGCCCCCCATCGGGGGCACTAGGTTCGACGGCAATCCACAGAAACTTAACAAAGTCAGGACCTCCGACATTGCAATCTTTGCTTGTTGTAACCTCCATTCGCTGCATGTCCACTGAACCGAGTCGAGCACTGAAATGCAAAAGCTCTGGTTTGCATTTCCCAAAGGAATTCAGAGCGATAAAGACAGCGGGTGGCTCGGTGAATGGGAACTCCTTGTCGAATTCCACAGTCCAGTTATGTAAAGGCCCAAGTTGAGAGCCATGTTCAATATATCCAGCCTTGACTCGTCGATTGTTCATTCCTTGACCAATCGCCAGATATACATATCCAATCCTCGTAAAGCAATTCAAACTCCAGTCAGTGACTACCCTGTAATTCTCACTTACTGACAATCTGAATTGGATTTCTTCTGCCAGACTCGAGGAAGCGGTACGGAGGGTATCAATGTAGGTATAGATGCCAGACTTATGGGGAATGAGCATCTGGATATCCTTTTCGATAACTAGCGCACCCTCCGCGATGTCACTGCAGTCGAGGTCACACCGACGGATCATAATGTCGGCATTGAAGTCTGATATAGCAAGCCAGTTGACCGTGAACTTGCGCAAAAGGCAATCTCTTTTATGGAAAAGTGTAAATTCCTCTAGTTCGACATCTGTTGGCATGGTACTGAAGTCAAGGCTTTTGCTGGCAGATTTCAGTCCAGAGATCCCAGTTAGAACATTAGGCTTCATGAAAACCATGTCTTCAAGAAAGGGATCATCACCGAATCGAATCTCCTTGGATTCAAAGGCGTCAGGCCTTTCAGTGTCAGAGTCGGTTACCAGATCCACAACTCCCCTTCTGGCCCAGTTCGTCAAGCCTGGAATCGATAGCAGGTTTTTGAGTCGAAAGGCATATGGGTGTTCATTCTTTTCAAGTTGGTCTTTGAGCTTTCTTTCGCGTCCTTCGGCGTCATTCTTGTCATGTTCGACTTTCTCAACTTCGGCTTTCAATTTTTCAATCTGAAGCTCGGCTGATTTCAACTCATCGTCAATTTTGTCACTAGAGACCAATTTGCGAAGTGCCTTGACTATCTCTCTCTCTTCCATAATTTCCTTTTCTTGGGCGTCTGCTTTGGCTTTGGCCGCATCCAAAGCATGCAGGAGAGATTCATTATGCTGTATTTCCACATGAGCCATCAGCATCCATGCCGCAGTTGCAGGGAAATATACAACAACGTACCCTCTCCATCGATTGTGTCTTATCGATCTGCTTTTCAAGTTCACCCTGGAGATCCTTTTCGGCTGTATGAAAGCGCAATGCCCTGGGAATGGACGTGTCCTAATGTTCTTTGTCAATGGTCCGTCCTGTCGAAGGGGGAGGGAGGGGTTAGGCGTGGGACGAACCGGAAACAACTGCTTGAAAACCAGGCTGCCTATTAACTGCCAATATTGCGGGAATTGAGTAATGACTTCCTCCTTTTGATGAGGGATAACCTAGAGTTCTCAAGTCAGCGAATAGGTATTCCATCTTCCACTCGCAGTTGATGGGAGACGTACCTCTTTCAGCTGCTGCTGGCCCTGCATAGCTAGTCTCATACCAATTAATGCAGCAACTCCGGCATCTACTGACTCGGTGTTCAGTATATCGGCGTCGTCATTGTCTAACCCCTTCTGTACATTAGTTAACTGTGCTAGATTCCCCACAATACTGTCATAGGTTGTCTCGGTATCCTGCACAAGAGCGCATTGCTTATGCCTAGGATCGTAAACGCGTCCCACAGACTCATGGGAGCTACTACTGGATTGGATTTCAAAAGTCAGACGTATTGTATAGGCTAATGATGAGAGGAAACTAGAATGAATGCAGGATATAACACGCTGGTGAAACCCTTACGTTGATTCAACCTGGAGGTCGATGTCATCGACACTAAGTCCGCTAAACTTGCGCCCTGCTTCCACCACCTTGCGGTTCATCTCTTCTTGGGTGCTCCCATACAGCTCGGTGTTGAAGTTGCATTGATATTGATGGTAGGTGAACTCCATATCAACATCAGCATAACTACTCTTGCCAAAGGTAAATGAATTCACGCTGGCGTTTGTTTTGAAGCTGATCACTCGGATGGCTAGAATAGGGAGAGTAAGTCAGTTCAGCCCAGAAAACAAAAAGTTATCCTTGACACTCACATGCTTGAATTGTCTCACTCAAGCTTTCGTAATCATATTTTGTGAGCATGATGAAATACTGAAGCTCCACACTCCGAGACTTCTTGCTGACTTCGAGAATCCCACTCGAAATGCTATCCAAGGCCTCATGGAGGGTCTTCATGAACTCGCCGGGGAGTGTGAAACCACTGATGACAGCTTGAATGAGTGAGGTGTGGAAGTTTGCCTTGCTTTCCTTAAACCTTCTTACTTGCACTTCATCCTTTGTCTTGGCAAGCCTGGTGTGCTTAGAGTCAGAAAGGAGAAGCCATCTTGAATATATAGAGTAGAATACACTTACCAAGGACTACTGCGCATGATATGATCATACACCATATTCTCATATGTCGACCGCTTCACTGCACCCAACTGAGAGGCCTCTGCGGTCAATTTTCCTTGTCTGACCTGCTGCTGAGTTTTCAATGCTGCCAGACCGTACGCCCAGCATTGCCATTCTTGAACATAGCGCATGGTCTTCCGGAGCTCCTTTTTGGCTTCACCCGTCAGCTTGGGGGGGAAATTGAGGAAGAATTTAGTCTGTGGTCCCTGCTCTGTCTGCATTCGCTCATCAACTTGTTTGATGAGGTCCTCCTGTGTCTCTCCAGTAGGAGGTCCACTCTCTTTGTATGCTGTTGCTGGTAGTGTCTGGGGGCGTCCAGTGTACATCTCTGCTGTCCTCCTGGAACCTGCTCGCTCCTGTCTTCCAGGTAGATGGAGAGGATCCCAATGTTGTACCCCGTCCGCCCTATACGGTAGGGGCAACCCGCGATGCATTTTCATGTAATTGACAAGCTCCCTGATGAAGACGTGCGCTTCGGGACCAAACTCCTTCTTTCGAGAGCCCGATAACCCACTCTCAAGGTCTCTAACTCGTCTGGCAGCCTCCTTGGCCTTTTCATGCTGAGCGGGCCTTCCTTTAGTTGGACTTTCAAGGTCTGAAATGATCCTTCCGGCCTCTTTATGTTCATTTGAGCGCCATACAGATCCAAACATACTGCCTGGCATCGCAGAACTTTCTTTGCCGTGTCTTTTGCCTGCTGGGTCCTCCCCATAAGACTCAATTGGCGTGACGCTACCCTTTGACGCCGGAATAGTGATGTACTCCAGGTTGCGGGCGCCCACAAGTCGGGGGACGGGCATTCTCTCAGCGCCTGGAGGTAGGGTTTTTGTCTGCTTGATTTTGATCGCTGCTGTATAGTCTGCGAAGGAGTTCCCCAATGGACCGATTACGGAGCCAGAGTTGGGGGAGCCGCCATCTGTGTGAACACCGACTACTCATAGAGAAATTCAATTAGACCAGAGGGTGACGATGAGACAGATCAGGGAGGGGAGGATAACTTACTCGGCGCAAATCTCTGTGTTCCTCTAATCTCCCGCAGTATGGGAGATCCTGACTCTCCCGCCTCCGTGTCGATCCAGTAATTGAGAAGCCCATTCTTGGCCAAGTCAATATCCGTTTGGTCCCAATGCTCATACATCTCATTTCCTCCTTCGATATCTCCAGGATAACCAACAACCCCCAGATTCATTGCCTTGGAGAATTTAGGAGTTTCCTCTGGCTGGAAAGGCTCCACATTATTGAACGGCTCCTCCAGTTTGATCTTCAGAGCGTTAGTATAGATCTAAAAATGTATTGTGTTAGTAGGCTGGCTACTCACAAAGCCGACGTCGTGAATGGTATGTCCTGTTTTTATATACTCGGCAGGAATAGTTGCAATCTTCCCCAGGCGCTTTTCGCAAGCGTTCCGTCTCAAGGCCGAGTCTTCAGGGCCCTCATAGCCAATATAGACCTTGATGTATCGCAGGTACCCACCATCACTGTCATACAAACAATGAGCCGCAGTCACAACAATGTCTTGTGTGATCAGCCAGCCTGTTCCCATGTACTCAAACCCTTTGCTTCCGGAGAATCCCATGAAGAGTTTACAAATCGCTGTTGGAATTAACTCAACTCAATGATGGCTGGATGGTTTTGTATACCTCGATATTTCCCCCCGGGCAGAATATGCTGCCTCGCCACCTTGTTGCGGCGGTCGCCACCCATGCCCAGCCTCTCAGTGGCCCGCTGTCGACTTCGCTTGCTGGGCTTATCAAGATCTGGGTCTTGTAGGTCCCAAGCTGCTACCAATGTTCTTTTGAAGACGATATTGTTAGTGGAAACTGCCATTGCTCTCTCTTCCGAGTGCGTGATGTCTTTCTTACCGGTTCAGGCTATTGAGGTAGTAAATATCCTGCAACGTTTGAGGCTTCTCGTCGTCTTTTCCAAGCGACTGGTTGGCTTGTGTAGTTCCTTCATCCCAGCGAATATTCTCTTGGGAATCTCTTATGCTGCTTTTTCCAAAGAGGCTAGAGCCCCCTAGTGACTGAAACATTGAGCTTATGATGAAGTTGAGGTTCAAGACCGTCTCCTCTTTTTCCAAGCTTCAATTTTGTTGTGGAAATAATTCAACCTTGAGGATTGAGCAGTTTGACACTTGTATAACGTTTGTGGAATTTTTTCTCCAAGTTAAAATATTCCTCAAACTACAAAGGGAGGAGGTAAATATACATACGCGGCTATATTAAAGCGAGTACGTCAAAGCAACTATAGGCGAGCCGAAGATGTGCTCTGAGTGGGTGCGGGCGGGATGGCCCTGACGACCCGCCAAACCTTGACAAGTTCTGGCCTCTAGGGTGCAATCGCTTTCTTTTCCCTTCAGGAAGAAAGGCACTGGTATCATCACTATCACTCTATTTTGCATTAGATAAACCTTCTTATAATTAGTGTTTATTCATCTCTCCCCTTTTCCTTCAACAACACCTTGTGCTCCTTTTTTTCTTTTGTTAAGAGCTTTTCATAAAACATTGCTTTAACTCTTATTAAATCCTCTTCTTTCCACCACTGGATTGATATAATCTATATTTCGCCATGTTTGTCTCCTACTCCTATGAGGAAATCAAGACTAGGGGCAGGTTAGAGTGGCTGGATGAGCATATCGCGACTATCCATTATGTGCGAGACAAAGCCTACAACTACACAGCCACTAAGCACTGGGTTCAGGTTGATGCCCACCCCAGTGTCAATGGAAGAAATCCGACCTACCGACATTTTATACCACGCCAGGAGATTGTCAAGGCGCTGGAGACGAAAATCACTCGGGACAATATGACAAGGAGAGAGGCGTTTGATTATCTGATGGCCGTGGTCGAGGCACTTCACATCACCCCTGATGAACAGTTCAGAACACCCCCCAATGCTGTTCTTGAACAGATGGAAGAGGATTACTACGAGGGGTATAACCCAGAGTACAGAGGGGCCTTTGGAAGAAATGAGGAGCAGGAAGAGGATCCCTACACGATTGTCGAATACAACGCATGGCTCACCTGGGCGTTTGAGTCTATCGCCGACTGGCAGGGAAATATTTTCCTTGGGTTTGGGCAGGGAGATGGCCAAGGAACAATCCTTGACATTCCATGCTCGCCCGAGAATAGTGATCCAGTCACCGCGTTTCACCAGTTCAATCGCTGCGTCGAGTATAGCCTGGTATTGGCGATGGAGGTGGACACGCTGATGCAATTTTATATTCTCCAGATGCAACAAGTCATGGCGGCAATAACACAGTCAAATCAGTACTGGAGGCCTGGAGAAGCTCATTATCAGCTAGGCCGTGCCTTGACTAATGAGTATCTCCAGAAGAAGAAGCTCCTACTAAATAATTAATTAAACTGCGCGTGCTTCTTGTTTCTGTCTTTTTCATACTCTATTTTATAATGAACTATATTAAGGAACAGGTTAATGATGAAGTATTGGAGTTTGATTAGAACTATATTTAATATAAAAGACCATCGAGTAATATATAAAGGCCCTTCAGATATACAGGTTTATTTCCATTATTGACGTGTTCCTATTGATCCTTCCTATTATTTGTTTAATATTAGGGTCTAGGCCTATTTCACACACCTATATTACAGATACCCAAGCCTCAAAGGTATTTAGTTAGTTAGGTTAATATATTATTGGCTACCCGTCTCCTTTGCTGATCTAAGCTGCGCACGGCCGGGCGCGTCGGCAGACCTACACGTCGGGTACGTGTAGGTCTGCCACGGCTCAATCCATATTTATAACTAATAGATTCAATCTACGGCCAAGTATAAAAGAAAAAAACATGCAACAGTAGGGATTCGCTGGTGGTCACCCACCCAACTACTAACCTACCGGCGTGTGGCTTAAGTACGGCTGAGCGGACGGGAAGCCCTGTTTTCCACACCCTGTGGTCGCATGTACCATTCACATGGATAAGGAGAATTATATAGAGGTGAATGACTATCACTCCATATCAAAACTCAAGATGGCCGACTATCGAACATGGAAACCTGATTACCTAGGTATCTATTGGAAAGTCCTTGGAGAGGGTGTCCTTTACTACTTGGTCACAAAAAGTGTCAATGACGAATCAGGCCAGTCAACAGGGCTATTCCTCTGATAGTATCTATCTAGCTTGAGAATGATTTTATGCCCAGTCTCTAGAAGAACCTTGGAGAGGTCTTGACATGATCGATCTCAACTAATTGCCATTGAATAAAGTATCACAGAATTACTAGAAAACAAGAAAACGAAACGCTCGTGTTTCCCTCCATGTAGGCGCGAACATCTTCGTCGGTCTGGACGACATCGCGAGCAGTATCGAAGGAGTAGCGAGGGGTTTCACAGATGAGAGATTGGTACAGGCAGAAAAAAACCTCGAAACTCACGATCACAGGGTACAACGGCCCGGGTCTATATTGACATTTCAGGTCAGTAAGTCACCTGGAATATATTGCATACATACGTTAATCAATATCAGAAAACCCTTATCTTATAGACTTACCTTTGGGGAGGCCAGCCTCCATTTTCCGTTGATATTGTGCACTGTTGCTCATCTTTCGACCGAGGAGGAAACCTCAGGGCAGGCGGCGGGCCGGGGTTCGGTCTTCAGGGCGTCGGCAGTGGCCTTGATGGAATCGGCAGTGGTCTTGATAGCCTCGGTGATCTCCTTGTTGGCGGCGGCGTTGTCGGCAGCATCGGCGGGGGCGGCGGGCTCGTGGTAATCACTATTCTTAGTTAGAAACAAATATATGCTAAGAGGTCTAGCCATAAGCAACAGGCACCGGCACAGGCACAATATCTTTCTCCCCTATTCTCATCCTCACTGCAAGATTAAGAAGAAGGATGAGAAAGTCACTTACTACCGGTTCTTCGACGTCTCCCACTGCCACGCGAGCCCAAAGACGAGCCACATGCTCAGGATGGCGAGCAACGTAGCCCACGACTCCCAAAATGACTCAGACAGCGTGATTATGGCTGCCTGGATAGCTGCTAGGACGTTTTTGATATCTTCCATCGTCACCGTCGTTGTCGTTGTCATCGTCTTCCTCTTTGTCCTTTTCGAAAGCAGCAGAAGTAGCAGAACTAGCAGAAGCAGTAGAAGCCCGGGCAGAAGCTGGAGCAGAAGCTAGATCAGAAGCTGGAAGAGTAATAGTGTTGATGATTTTGATATTGCGAGTTGAAAGGTCTAAAATTCTACTGCAACTACGATGCTACTTTGCTGCTGTCATCACTTTGCACCTTTCCTCTTTCGCTCTAGGATATATATTTTCCTACCATTTTCCAGTCACTTTTCTCTTCACTGCTTGGTCTCTTTTCCCCTCTCCTTCTCCTAAGCATTCAGGTGAAAACCTGCAGCCCAGGAAGTTAATCACTTGACTGACCCCTGGATTGAATCCTCAAACAATTCCTTGAGTATACTACCTCTATTAGCTTCATGGTTCAATAATTGATCATGCCGGCTTCTAATCAAGATCTTCCTCGTCCTACGTTGCGCGGCCGTTGACACGATATGGAGATGGTTGCCCTATCATTGTGCCCTAAGCCCTAGCCCTATATTCCGGATCAAATGGACTCAGACTATATTGGGCAATTGACGCTGACATCATAGATACCACCAGACTGCACCGGTTATAACTTGACATCTACCTACTCCTCTGTTCAAAAGAACTACTCATTTTCACCTTGCATTTCTCGTGATATCGAATACCTAAAATGGCCAACTATCTAACCTGGAAACCCGATCTAGGGAACCCCGAAAAGATCAACGCCCTTCAGAAGAAGCGATGGCGGTTTTGGGATGACCTTGAGCCTGAAATCAAACATGCTGCCAGTATCCACAGGCTGCTCCAGTGCGAATTCGAGCTGCGGGAGTGTACGCAGCGTGAGATGGCCCTCAAAGACAAGCTGGCGGGCTATCAGAAGAAACTTGACACTGAAGCAGGCCTGATTCAGGATATAAAGGTGGAGCTGTTACAGGAGAATAAACGCTACTGGGAACTGGAACTACAATGGTGGGTGGTGAGATCTGCCTTCCAGGAATGCCCATTTACTCATGGAGTCAACTTCTGGCGGTCACACCCGAGATGGTATATGCATCGTGTGCTGCGTGAAGATTGTGCAAGGAGAGGAGGATGCTGTAGACGAGGGTGTGGGTGCTGCTCAAATCGCCAGAATTGGCCAGACCGGGAATTCGCCGCGGGCCATTGCACTTTTGAGTGTCATTGTTGTGAGAATGCCAGGGGCTTTGAGCTCAGCCAGGAGAAGAAATCCTTCTACAACCAGATTTTTGATCTTGGTAAGGACAATGGGTATTTCTACCGGATTAGTCATTCCTCTTTGATGGGACTCATTCTATATAACGACGACAACCCGTTTGATCTTATTGACGACCCTCCACCAAATTACGAGACTTCTTCCAGGACATCTTGAAGAATTGGAGTAGTGAATACACAGAGATATACTAGTCAATGTGATATGGTTGCTTAATGTATACTAGGAAGGGTACCCTTGTCAGCCTGGCCCGTTGGTCCATATTTATTGAGGAGTTGTACTGTACAATCGTTGAACTCGGCTGCTCGCGATAAGAAGACCGTTAGATCGAAAGAGGGTGCCAAATATGACATTTGCATCCTTCGGGACTAATCAGGACATTTCCAAAGTCGTTACCAGATTCCTTCCTGAGCCTTCGTAAGCTTTCTGTCTGGCCACGGCTGCATCTCATTGCTTCCTTGTATTATAGCGGAAACCTTTATATCAGACATGCTAAAGCAGCTCCTTTGGTTCGTTTCTGTTTCATCTTCTTTATGGCCTCTATACTGATTTAAGCCTCTTCTTGGAATGACTATTTTGCCCGTAAGTTCTGGGTCCCATCTAAGCAAATAGGCGGGCATCAACCTCGGCCTTCTCGAAACAAAGGGTAAGGATATGGATCACTGGCAGAGAAGCATATCTTCCCCTCAGTGCAGAACTATTCCACGAGAGAGAGTTTACCTTCTCGTTCCTATGGTGCTCTTTGTTTTGAACGATACAACAGACGTTGATTATTGGTTCTCGGCTTCTCCAATCCCATCAAAGTCAAGTGAGCCATGAAGTTCAGCTCGCAAGCCTCGTCATTCTATGGACCTATAGAATGTGAAAGTTTTATTTCAGACTTGAAAATGGCTGGAGTTCAAATGCATAATCCCAGTTTATCGGCTCATCGCCCTCATTGAGAAGAATAAAAACTGTGTGCGTTACCATGCCCCCGCTTCCCCCAAGGCGAGAGATATAAACTGCCTGCCTCCTAGATACCTGCTCACACAAAGTCAAAGTAATCACTTCAGCACTACGATCACCGGCTTTCCTATCGTGCTTTTGTTCCTCATTTTCTCAAGTAAAACATCACAAATGACGGATCTGGGTCTCCTCGCTGCGCGCGTGGCAGATGATGGGCTCCCCTTGCCTTCCTTTGACGACTTCCCCCAGCCCAATACCAATGAAGATGTGTACTTTAAAGCCCTTGGGTATGAGGAAGCTAGGCCAGAAGCAATTGAGGCAGCCAAAGAGGCCGTGAAAGCTGCGGAAAATGCTCCTTCTATTTGGTTTCGGTTTTGAAGAAATACATGGATGAGGTGACCGAATACCGCCGTTGGATCAGCCTCCAATGGTGGCTGGCGGTCCTAAACCATTCTCAAGTTCCCAGGGACGACAGCGAACGGTGAGTTCGTTTCAGGAGCTCGTTCTGCGCTCGCGCCGCTGACAAGCAAATGAGGATGACTCCATGGTAGGTCTATTTTGTTTTTATTTCAAAGCGTGTGGCGGTCTTATGAAAGCTAAGATGGGGGCTTCTAGGCTTTCAGTAAGCGTGGATCATTCTGTGTCCAAGGAAATCAGATGCCCCCAACGTGATTTCCATGTCCAGCTTATCACAAAAGTGCTCGAGGGCTTTGTTGGCATTACTTCGACTGTTCTACAGGCATTGGAGGTCGTGCTGAAGGCGCTTGTCGATACCGCTCAGCACGCCACACAGGATAATGAGATCAAGACCATTGTCTTTCAGCGATACGAGTATATCCCAGCTGCAGAAACTGTCATGTCATGTATGAGCTTAAAACACCCTTGTCCAAGACGAAAAGGCGTACTGATATATGGGAATAGTCGTCCGTGTTGTATCTTTCATTTTGACCGAAAACCTCAGAGCGATCGGGAACAAGAAGACCGAAACGGAGATTGTTTGCAGGATTGAGTATAAAGAGTATGAAGCCATGTTCAGCAGCAATCAATGGGCTGGTATTACACTAATGATCAAAGATGTTGATAAGAAGATCATGCAGGACTTTGTCAAGAAGAGCACCATTAATTGTTCTATTAACTAAATATATATAAGACTCTAGGACTTTTATAGTTATCACCCTAAATAGTCTCTACTATGACCTGAATGTTTATTATAGTATATTTAAGTAATAAGACCTCAGAGGTAAATATTGATATAGGTTTCTTATTCATTTATTAAATTGATAAGCTATATATGACCACTAATCTAGTGTATCTGCTTAAATATTAGTGATAGATGTATTATATCACTAATGTAAACAGTGTGGGTAACTCATTAATACTATACTTTATGGAGACATGAATATATATCTTATTGGACATCACCTATAGGATTAAATTGATTAAGATTTCTGAGATGACTGTTGGAAAGAGGCACACTTTATCTCATGTTCTATTGCATTCTTCCGGGGGCACTGAAAGATGAAGTAAGCCACATAATAAACGCGGTCAATTCTCAAGAAGCCCTCGGGCTTAAAACAGCACCGCGCTTTGTGTTAGGGTGAGTGAGGGTGATATGGGTGAGAATCCTAGAGACTGGGGGTGAGAGACATAAGAACAGGGTGAGAATGGGTGAGAGGACCCATTACAGTATTCGCATTTAATATAAATAATGGTCTAGGGGCGCTCGTTGAGGCCTGCTGTTTTTTAATCATCTTTGTCCTTAGCTGGAAGTCCATGCTCCCAGAAAATATTCAGAAAAAGCTCGCCGAGGGGAACGCTTGTGCTGTATCACTGGACCTGGCCCTTACCCGCGGGTGACCCTCAGGGTCCCCACGTGGCTGATTTTAGCTAAAAAAAAGTCACGTTTTTGTCAACTTTGGATGTCAGATTGCTTAGTTACTCGACCTAATTGGGTAAAGCGTATCCTAAATAGGTAAGGCGTGGCTTTTGAGGGTCGATGAGGGTCGTTGAGGGTCACCCTCAAGGGAACCTCGGAGGGTCAGGGTAAGGGTCAGGATCAGTAAGGTTAGACCCTCACCCTTGGAGGTGCGGGTGGAGGTTCCTGATCTCAGACCCGCGGGGCGGGTGAGTGCCAGGTCTATATATCATATGGGTTCACCCTTGATTACCAGAACAACAGGAACAGGAAGAAAATACTATTTGCTATAAAAAGCTAGCACCGGATATGCTCCAAAATTACAAAAATACTATATTAAATTAGGTATTGTAAGGTCTACTAAAACCCATGTTTCTATTAATAGCCCTAATATATCATAGAGGTTATTTTATAATAAAGTAGCTATTAGCATCAGCACCAAGCTAATTCCTACCCAAAAATTAGCATCACTTATTAACCAAGCCGATTATTTTCCCATAAGGCTCTATATGACCTTTCATTTCCACATGGTTGGCAGTTTATCATATTTTAATATCCTTAATATATTATTAGCTCTAAGAGACTACATATGGCATATACCTACTCTCTAATCCATGATCTAGATGTCTCTTATATCAATCATATTAGCTACTATTGCTATGAATCCCAACCCAACCCCAACATTCCATTATGGGTCCCAAGAAAACCCAATTTTACATCACTTTTGCATAACTTTTATGTAGTTTATTGACCTTGGGATTTTTCTTCAACCTTATCACTCTGTCTTGCTTAAACCTTGGAACCCTGGAAGCGATTAAGGTCGGTCCATGTTTCCATTTTTAAAGAAAGAAAATTAAAGTTAATTCACCTACTGGTTAAGGGCAATAAGCTATAACAGGGGAAGTTTTATCACAGTAAATGAGTTCAGTAGCACCTATAATCTTAGTAAAACATATACCCACTTCCTTTCTAGCTTTATGAAAAGATATTATAATCTGGGTCTAAAAGTCCTCTGATAATTCTTCCGCACACATACTTAAAACACACTAGCACACATAGAGATAGAGAGAGAAAGAGACTTAAACACAAGAAAATTTGTTGCCACATCCCCCCCCAAAACCCTTTATAAAATCCTCCTGGAATCTTACAGGGCGGTCACCTTGAAAGAGTAGATAACCACATCGGAAAACCATTCTTCGAAGACTTCGCAGGTGCCGGTTCCGATCTCGGTACCGTACCAGATACCCTCCTTCTTACAGTCGGCGGCAGGGTAGATCTGAAACTCGAATTTGTCCTCATCGAACCACGCCTTGAGCGCGTGGATACGATAACCATCCTCCATGTCAAAGTTGAAGCACCCGGTCTCGGTAGAGCCTTCGACATCGTACAGCGAGTCGCTCGAAGTGCCACATGACTTGCTATGCCAGGCGAAGAGATCCCAAGCTGAGACGGTGTTGACAGCGGCCAAGGCAAAGAGGGCGGTCTGGAGGAAATGCATGTTTATTTGTTTTTGTCAAAGACGTGATGTAGAGAGAAGAATTGATGGAGATTGAAGGTAACTATAGTTTGAAAGGAATTGGTTGATCAGAATGATTGATGGGAGAATAAAGAGAATGATGGCAGTGGGCCTTTGGGGGGTTTTATATCAGCGACGAGCGCGTCCTCCTACCCATGGTGGTGTATTTACTTGGGAACATTGAACCCTTTGTTGTATTAAGAGACTAAGGATAATTTTCGGAGTGGGGCAATTCTTGGTTTTATTTATGAGTTGATACAAGTGTGCCGGGCGCAGGGGCCGGACCGGTCGCCACCTTCGGGGGGCCCGGGGGGGGAGGGGGGGGGGGGTAGGATGAGATGATGCTTCAGTTTGAGTATCATGGGAAATTTTGAGGTCTTATATATGTTATTGGTCTCTATTGTTCTCTATTCATGTTCCGGTCCTCAATAGGCCCTTCACTACATTAATAGGACTCCTATGAACCTAAAACACCTTTATATATATTGAATTCATCTCTTTATACTCAATAGGCCTGCTCAATAGGCCTAATTAATGGCCATATCTAATAGGCCTACAGCATACAGGGGTGGTTAGGTTTCTTTGGTCTCCAGTCCGATTCACCCGACATCTTGGTGGGGCCCCTTGAGCCCCCGAGCATAGCGAGGGTTACGGGCTCGTTATTCATGAGTTGATATTGCTGATAGTACAGTGCCCTTGTTCGTAGAGCTGAATCATATTAGCGATAGCTCGCCGCCTCCTTCAACAGGTTTCTAAGTGTTTTAATATTGGTTACAGGGAAGTACATTGGCTTAAGAGAACCTGAATATTACTGAAAGCTAGATATTGTTGTTGAAGTAAAATATGGCTATACTATACAGATCTATGTAATCTGCAACTTTTGGTTAGTGGAACTAGGGGAAAGTTAAAAAGCATCTTATTGAGCCTTTAGAGAAGTAGTTCAGACTCATTACCTATTCATTATGATTCCTTGACAAAGATATACTAGCTAGCCAGCTTTGTCTAGCATAAGTCTAAACTACAACCACAGTCCTCAGCGTTGCCCCATTGTGCTAAGCATTGTGGGGCAGGGGCTAAGCATTTTAGGGCAGGGGCAGGACTAGCTTCTTTCTAGCCCATGTTCAACTGTGTGCCCGATTAGGCTTAGCGTCGCCTTGCGTGGCGCGGCCCGCACCGCACAACCACCTGCTTCGCGTCCGAGCCGTAGCAGCAATAGCAACAATCAGCCATCTCTTCCCTTTCTAGGCCTGCTTGGCCAACATTTTTTCCTCATCAAGCTAGGTAGGTGCTATCGGGTCTGTACTGGTCGGGTGGTATTTGACAGTCCATCATGCCACGTCAGTCTTGGCACGGAATGTTTTTTCTTTGTAGCCATTACGTATGTGAATTGAATGACAGATGTATTTTCTTATACATTTGACATTCTTAGAGATAGAGGCCTCCTTTTTTAGTGCTCTATTCTTTGCTATTTCATTTGCAAATCATATTAGATGCTTGAATTCAGAGATCAAGACAGATTCCGGATAGTCCGAGTCCCTAGTACGCCCCGGGGCTGGCAATACATACATATAGGCATTTGCCGACTCGGAGCTCCATCCCGTACTACTAGTAGCCCTGCCCGGGTTCCACTTCACAATACGTATTGTGAACTTTCGGCTCAGGTATTAGTTAGAGCGGCCAGGAAAACTGTCAGCTCACCTATTAAAACCTGGCCCTTTAGATACACGCACTTTATGATATGAGATGAACTTTTAACTACTATGTAACCCCCTAGGCGCGATCCCTAGGTGATTCCCCAGGTGGTTCCCCACGTCCCTAGGTGATCCCTAGATGATCCCCAGGTGATTTCTCAATTTATTCCTTGATTAATTCCTCAATTTTTATTATATAGTTATAGTTAAATTATATATAATTAATAACACCTTATGAGAAGAGGAATATAACCATTTATATATAAATAAATATAATTAATATTA
The DNA here is from genome assembly GCF_001890105.1 of Penicilliopsis zonata CBS 506.65. Classification (NCBI taxonomy): domain Eukaryota; kingdom Fungi; phylum Ascomycota; class Eurotiomycetes; order Eurotiales; family Aspergillaceae; genus Penicilliopsis; species Penicilliopsis zonata. Next base: position 210,236 of record NW_019208926.1, read on the forward strand.
TAATAATAGGCTTTAAATATATATATATATATATAATAACACCTTATAACTCTAATAATTAAGGAATCAATTGAGGAATTAATCAAGGAATCACCTGGGGATCACCTACTCTATAGGGAACCACCTAGGGAACTACCTAGAGAACTATCTAAGGGATTAGTTAATCAAGAAATTAGTTTATCTTATGTCATAAAGTGCGTGTATCCAAAGGGCCAGATTTTAATAGGTGAGCGAAGAGTTTTTCTGGCCGCTCTGATACCTGAGCTGGGCCTCCGATACCTGAGCCGAAAGTTCACAATATGTATTGTGAACTGTAAACCCAGCCCTACCCTGCCCTGAGAAAGTAGAGTCCACCCTACATACCTCGGCTATACTATCCAGAGACTCGGATAACAGAATACAAATTACACCGGGATGATCCCTTGTAGCAAATAAACTAGTGGATGATCGGAAACACACTCTGATTATCGGAGATGCCTGTTCGATTGAACGGAAGTGGTGGCACTTATAGTCTAGTGTTTTGCCCCATATGCATACGTGTGCCAGCTCAAAAAATGGAGAATGCGCACATGTGTAAGAGAATTCCTTACTCCGGCCGATTCAAGCTCATCGTGCCCAGGTGGAGATATTGCCCACACATGCAGTGTGGACGTGACATTTGAAGTGGAAGTAGCAACGTGATTGCTGGCCGAGCGGCACACCCAACTAAAGATACCTCAATCAACCCCAATTGATTCAAATGTTCGACAAGATATAGCAATATTTACATACATTGATATGATGGCCAATCTCACTACACCCACTGCACCTTGGTGTAGCTCTAAGAGCTGGCTGATTCCGCTGAATAGAGAATTTATCTTGGGCGTGCGATTCAAGTTGAACCACAGCCCGTTCTATAGCTGCGTCAGTAGCTAGCCCTTCAAGTCTTTAGCCTGCAGAAGATTGTGGAGACGGACATCGCCGGTCCCACTCTAGGGAAAACCAAAATGAAAACCAATTTGCACTAGTACAAGAATCAGGAGGAGAGAAAGGCAAGCCCTCCTCACGAGTCACAGGGTATCTGTCTAATTGGTCCTAGGAGCTGTAAGACGATTGCTAGATTCGGGTAGCACCGGAGGAATAGGTGAATCGGATAGATATCGGCAGGGAGTCAGCACAGTAATATTGTAGGGTCTTCTAGTCAAAGACTAATACTTGAGGAACTTGGAACCCAGGGCCCTTGTAGGCCTGATAAATAGTAGATTGCCCCGCAGTTTACTGCCTTGGGCATCATCCAAGATCGTCAGGCTATCATACCGAATACCGTAACAGAAGGCAGCTTGCCGAATAATATCCGTTTGCTTCCTTTAACCATAGGGTCCCGAGAAACATATTCTCGGTCTATACTTCAATAATAGATATATACAAAAACTTTCTCTTATTGATATCTGTGAATATCTAAGTCGAAGTGGGTAGTATATCAGATGATTGATTCCTTAGTCTGTAACCACTCTGTTTAACTGTCGGGGGGGAATTTTAATATACGGGAGATCTAGAGAGTCTATAATCTGTCCACTGACTGTGGCGGAAGACTGACAGCTATTATCAACTTAAGCTTGTACAAATTTAATTCTATTTACTCTAGTGTCAATAATATAAAAAGGGGAGATAGCTCGTTAAGTAGTTTCTTCAGATCCATTCGCTCCTGGTCATAACTGGGAACAGGAGCTATTCTTTTCCCGACTCTTCTTCATCTGTAGTTATCCGTTCCTCTTCGCTCTTAATAGTTTCTTCTTTCTTCTGGGGGGAATATATATATACATTAATTATATATATATTTTTTTTTCTTTAGATTATAGTTTTATTTAGTTGTGCTAGGGGTAAGTAGGGTATATCTTGATTATATAGTCCTTCTTCCCACACCAAAAGCATCTTCCCTCCTTTCGTCAACGTTCTATCTGTTTATCATCTATCCACTTCACCTTCTTCTTCTTATCTGTAGGAGCGATCTCTGTTCTCTTCGCTACTACTATTGAGGTCCAGTCTATTTCATCATAACTAGGGGACTTACATACTGTCCTTAGCGCAGTCTTTTATATTATAGGACTCTTTTTACAACGCCAGTTTAGGGTATTACGATCGGTTGGGATTTTATATAATCGTGCTACAAGGTCTCTAAAGGTACGGGGTATACCACCACGGCTTATAAGATCGGTAGTTATATCGTCGTTGATTACATCTAATAGTATTTGCCTTTTTGCCTTATCTGGCCAGTTTAATACACCAGCATCCACAAATTCTTTCTGAAGGTAGGGGAGGAACTTCTGGAAAGTAGTCGAATCCCCCTGTCGAATCTGGTGTAATTATCTTACTGCGCAAGCTTGCGCGTTCGGGTCACTGTATATATTCTCCAGGTATGAAAGGAGTCCTTCGGGTATATGTGTTTGTCGGTATATTTATAAAAATATATAAGCAATATACCTCAGTACTAAATATATGACCATATAGGGCACTATATAATGTCTTGACATTTAGAAGCTCAGTGGTCTAGTCAAACAGCTAATATATAGAAATAAATTATAAAAATAATACATATGCATTATTAATAGCCGATCAAATATTACTAGATCACTAACTCCTGGTGAGCTAGTATTGCGAGTCCCACCATTTGGGGCCAATTCTCAACAATATTTGCTTCTACCAACAACCCATCATGGACAATTCCATTCCTCCTCTCCCCAAAGAGCGCCTCTCCTTCTCCCATCGCCTCAGCTGTTTCCTCTTCCTCTGGCTGCTTAAAGCCCTCGCTGCCCTCTACCTGCTCTACCTCCGCCTCATCCACCGCCCCCAACCAGGCACCCAACCCACCCTCACCAAGCGCTATGCCTGCCGCCCCAGCCTGGAAGCTCGCATCTTCTTCCCGCGCTCCTACAGCGCCGCCCAGCGCCCGCTGCTCCCGCTCTACCTGAACATTCATGGCGGCGGCTTCGCGTTGGGCGACGCCACCGTCGATGACCCCTTCTGCAGCGCCTGGGCCGCCCGCACCGGTATGCTGGTCGTCAGTCTCAACTACCGCAAGGCACCGCTGCACCCGTTCCCCACGGCCACTCTAGATGTGGCAGAGGTGGTCCGCGGGGTGCTGGCAGACGCCTCCCTCCCTATTGACCCCTCACGTATTGTTATCGGCGGCTTCAGCGCAGGCGGCACCCTCGCGCTGTCGGCCTCGCAGCTGCCCGGTCTAAAAGGCCGGATCAAGGCTGCGGTGGTCTACTACCCCATCGTGGACTTTAGTCACCCGCCTGATGAAAAGCTGGCTGCCAGACCGTACACAGACGGTCCTTCGGAGTCGCTGGAACGCACGGCCTGGTGGCTGGACTGGGGGTATGTCAATGTAGGCCAGAATCGGCGCGATCCGCTGCTCAGTCCGGTGTATGCGGCGAGCGAGGAGCTGCCGCCGTGGATCTACATGGTTGGCGCGCAGTGGGATATGCTCCGGTTGGAGGCACAGCAGATGATCCATGCATTGGCAGGGCTGGAGGAGAGAGTCGGCGCGGAGCAGGAGGAGGACTTCCAGGTCGGCAGGTATAAGTGGACGTTGGCCAGGGGGTGTCCGCATGGGTTTGCCCATAAGTCAAGGCAGAGCGAGGTTACGCGGAGCATTTACGAGGAGGCGTATCAGTGGTTGAAACAGGCTCAGATCCTTTCTTAGGCGTTGTATCCAGCTGGGGTAGTATATTCAAGTAACTGGCAGTATAGCAGCTGGAATAGTTATGCATATTATAATCTTACTTTAGATTATACCTATTACCAGAGTTATTATATCTCTACCTATTTTAGGCTGACCCGCGAGTAAAGCTGGATCATACAGAGTACTACTTATTCACCTTAATCGTCTCTCTGCACACGCACTGATAAAATCTTATATTATATAGAATTTTAATATCCATAATCATACTAGATTTAACAGTACCTAATCAGCTTAGATAAAGCATGATATAGTGTAGAACAGTACTATTATCTATTTTATGGCACACTTTTATGATAATCCTGCTATAGACTAAGAGCTATGCTGGGAGAAAACAGCTATCTAGTTAATTTTCATATTTATCTATCAACTATAAATGCCTAAAATAGAGACCTAATCATGCAGAAAAGCCACTGTGATGGTTGAACAGCGGTGCAAGATGGTGTAGGGAGTGGAATAGGCAGATGGCTAGTCAGTTGGGTACTATAAATAGTATAGGAGTATATAGGGTGCATATAGTATAGAGAGAGATATCCATCTTAGAAGTATAGATCTATACTTCAGATTCAGCACAAATCTCTACTATTAATATAATAAAATATTAAGTCTATTAGAATATAAGGTAGTTTCAATATACTATCTTCCTCTTACTATAATTAGAGGTATAATAATAAGTGGATCTCATAAGATGTGAATTCTAGTCTATGCACTTAGAGCATATGACAGACCTATTGATTATTCTGATTTACTCTACTACTGAAATATCTATGCTGTTAATACAAGGCTGAAGGGTTGTTCCCATCCTTACCCTGGATCCAGCGCCGAGGCTCAAACCTGCAGGAAGGACTTTAAGAATCAGGCTGTGCCTACAATTGGCATACCAGAGATGCCTCCTGCATAAAGTACACCGTCTAGCGCCAACAGAAACACCTTCATGATTGAATTCAACACTTTATAGCAAGTGCTTAAGCGCTCGATCTTGATCTCATCTGGATTCTATGTCGCCCTCATGGTTTCAGATTCAATGTCTGCTCCAGATTCATAGGTTAGCAGTGATTTCCTCTACATCAGCCGCAAACCCAGGACTCCTAACTTATTGAAACAGGCAGACGAGTTTTGAGAGTGATCTATTATTTAAGTCTATTGTCCTGTCTTGCTGGATTTGCAACTTCTCAATATCAATTACCCTAAGATCTACCCTGAGGCCTTTCTTTTGAACCTATTTGCTCCATATCAACTTCATCTAAATCATGTGTTAAACATGCCCTCCCCGTATGGTCCTCCCAGAAGATCCCCTGAAGCCGGTAACCGAATGGAACGCAATTTGAGGGTGCGGTACGCCAATGAGCAGTGCAATCTGAGGATGGCATACGCCAATGAACAACGCAACTTGAGAATTGAATACATCAATGAACAATACAATCTGAGGACAGGAAGGAATAATGACCACCATAGACAGCGGGCGATAGCTGCTCCTCCGGGGGGATACGGCCCATCGTCTACCCCTAACCATCACCATAGGGGCCACCACAACGCAAGCAGACACCAGCCTCCCATGCCTTACCTCCAGCAAGGCCATCGCCATGTCCCAGACGAAGGGCGTTGGATAGTTTGCTCCCAGCAAAGAGCCAGTGCAAATGGTAAGATAACATTACAACCATGTATCAGAAGCTATCCACTGAATCATCACTATTTCGACAGCCATCATTCCCAGTGCTCTTATCCCCACCCCCCGCCGAAACACGTCGACCAGGTTGGGCCCTGTTTCCGGGGTGTTGAGGGATGGTTTGGGCGGTGAATGGAGGGTGTGGAGTTTGAATGCTACTCATACAGCTGATGGGAATTTAAAGCTATATGCTATACCGCCACAGGCCCTGGCATATTGGTTTGCCGGTGTCACCGGTGTCACCGGTGAGATTTATGATCTACGTGGAAGAAAAACGCGCTTCAGGGGGAGACAGTGTTCGCAGGAGGTGAAGCTCAGGGGAGGGCATCGGCATCAGGAAGGCTATTTTCTTATACATGGTGTACGGCCACTCAACTGAGGCGTGTGCTTTTCTCTTGTTTATGATCTGTTTATGATTAAATTGTTTATGATTGAATCTGTTTGTAATTCAGTCTGTTTATTAATTCTTGTCATATATGGAAGTATATATTATTGAGTATGGAACCTCGACAGTTATCTACTTATGTGATGTCATTGGATTTAGGCCATCAGCTTTATTACCATGGTAGGAACTCCTCTTGGTGACAGCTAAGCAAAAAGACACGAAATCAACTGATCCATATCTAAAAGGCAGGCAGTTATTCAAGTACAGGTGGTCACATGTAGAGAGCTTGAGGAAGGTACGACCACCCTGGGTACCTTCCGGCAGGTTCTGGCAGACTTCTCTCTACATCGCCATTTCTGCTTCGCTTCAACCACAATCTGTTGAGGTATGTGGAACATACAGAGCTCCTTCTCTATTAGATGCTGATCTGTGGTGATATCCTGAGAAATTAATAGTCTCCGTCGAGTCCACGATGGCCGAACGTGCAGAGAGTGCAGCAAAGCGACGGAAGATCGAGCCTTTCCCCTACCCTCCCATCCCAGCAGTCGATCAGGACAAGCAGAACAACGTGTCCGACCCGAATTACAACTTTCCTTTCAACCTCCGTCTGATACCGCTGACCCCTTCGAGCGAATGGGCTCTGTCCGAGGAAACGGCCACATTTCAGGCAACCATGGCGATGGCTGTCGACGCCAACAATGAGGCGCTGGTGAGGAGCTACCACCCGGCACTTGCCTCCTTTCGCCATGTGTGGGTGTCCGAGTCGGTGTTCGGGTCCCCCGTCTGGCTGATCAACGGTCCTGCTCAGCAGGTCGAAGCTGGAGGAAGGGCGATCCATCTTTTCCCTGCCGACTACAGCGACCTCCTGCCAACAGGCGTGATCAGACCTCGGACGCCGCGTCCGTCGCAGAGGCCATGTTTCACACGCGATATCAATCCTCGGCGATTCTTTACCGCTGGGGACCTGGATGTGATGCGGGAGATGTTCCCAGACGCTGTCGGTGTGCAGGTCTTGGTCGCAGGGTTTATAATCGTTCTGTTTGAGAAGATGAGCCAGGTTAAAACTGCGTATAAGCAGGCTTGGCCGTGCGAAATTGGCGGGATGCGGGCCTTCTTTGACGTGCAAAACTACAGCTGCACTGCAGCTTCCCTTGCAGCTGGAATGGAAGTCGCTGGCCACGCCAACGACGACGAGGATTTCTCCCAAGCCGGATGCATGGGCCTGAGACTGCGATTGTCAGATGGGTCAAGCGCCATCACCACCGTCACTCATGGATTTGTCATTAATTCGAGTGGGTCTCGGGTCTCGCAAATGGGCGTTTGGTTCCGCAACTTCTATGGCCGGGTCAAGGCCTCACTCATGGGCTATCGCCCAGCCCGGGTGAACGCAGAGGAAGTCACCCCCCCATACCTTAGGTCTTCGGATAAGCTTACCAACTGTTCGATCGGCAAGAAAGTGTGGCTCGCAGCAGCTCATCAGAAGGTAAACCTCAAGTTGAGCTGGCAATCCTATGGCCTTGTCTACATTACTGATGGCGCTAGATCGGCACCATTACGCGAACCTTCGATCACCCGAGTGCGTGCAAGCCCTACCCCATCGGATACGACCACGATCTCTCTCTCATCACTGACGAGTCTCTCCCGGAGGTGACGAGTCCACCAGGGTACCCTCGGGTGACTGGTTGGGGCGATTACTCTGCCGCGCTGGAACAGCAGGCTGTCTATACCGTCTCCCACCAAGCTGATATCGACAAGTGGCGCTCCATCGAGGGCACTGCGGACGGCACCCTCTACAAACGAGTGACTGTTCTAGGCACCGGATACATTTGGAACAGAGACTCCCGGTCTCAGAACAGCTTCCTGCTTTGGCATACCGGGTCGTCCCTCTCCCCCGCGGACGGCTGGTCCGGCTCCCCGCTGTGCCTTGGACGTCCACACGATGCCACTGCTAAAGCGTTGGTTTTCCAGAACTTCCAGAGCCTGTGTCGGGTGGGTGGAGATTTCCCGGCCGAATGCCAACCCACCTTGATCAAGGCTGGGTTCGTCCTGCCCACTGAGATCCGGCAGTCCCAGATAGAGAGTGGTGACTTTTGAAATTCCAGACCAGCCCGGTCAGGCGAAGAAGCTCAACTGAATCGTACCGGCGTATTGTCTCGGGATTTTGAGGAAACGTTATGAAATTGTGATTGTCTCGGTAATCTGGTTACGTTCTTGTTGCTTCAAAGTATGTCTTAATTCATGTTGCTCTCTTATGATTCTGTCTTGTAGAAAAAATGTCCTATTGACACACCAATGGCTTCATATAATCATCAGGACACTTAGGTATATAACTACTACTTTCAATGGCAGGTATAATAGACTCAATCAACGGCCAAGTATAGAAGAAAAAAACATACAACAGTAGGGATTCGCTGGTGGTCACCCACCCAACTACTAACCTACCGGCGTGTGGCTTGAGTACGGCTGAGCGGACGGGAAGCCCTATTTTCCACACCCTGTGGTCGTATGTGATAGAATAGTGTAGAAAGAGAATTATATAGGAATTTCAACTATCTCTTGCCTCTAAAGCATACTGTCAAAGGGCCCAGTCTCATTGTGAAGGACTGTCATTCTCTCGACTCTCGACTAGGACGACTGTCGCTGAACGCAAGACTGAGCTTGCGGTAATCCCACCGACGAGAGAAGACAAGGACAAAAGCCAAAGCCAAGACAGGCACGGTCAGGATATCCAGCACACCAAAGAAGACAGCACCCCCCGTGACGCCAATCCGGTGAGTAGCATCCGTCAAGGCAAACGCCACCGGGTACAGAACCCAGAGAAGATTCAACCAGACAGAGAGAAAGAGGTAATCCCTCTCCACGCCGAGGAGGGCAGCAGCCTCGCGACTCTCGTTGAGCGTGCTCATGGCCAGAATCAACCAGGCAAACGTCCCAAAGGCGAAAAGCCCCCATTTATGCACCGAGGAAGTGTACGCAGCGACCAGATAGGTGCCGACCCAATAGACCGCCATGGCAATATTGCAGATCATCGTCGTCCATGAAACACCAGCAAGAAGGCCGAAAGCAAGTGCGAGAGAGGGAAAGGATACAGCCCAGTTGATATATTTCGCATAGAAGACTTGGCGGCTGACTTGTTCGTCAGTCACGGTCATCCAGCCCAGATTGGCGGCTTGGGCATAGTATGTGCTGGCGCCGAGGAGCAGGATGAAGCTGAACAGGTAGTGGAAGACACGGTCACTTTCTTTGGCTGTGAAGGAGAGGGTGAGGAGACCGAGCTGATGTTGTTAGTATTATATATGGATAGAAGATACTAAACGTACAAATGAAACGACATATATGCCTGTGACGGCCCAGAGAAAGTCGGATCCATGGCTTGAAAGAGTGTCCATGATGAGGGAGTATAGAGTATAGAGAGAAGAAAGAGTGTAGAAGAGAAGAAGAGTAGGAGAGTAGAAGAGATGAGACTTTATAGTGAGCCGGAGAATCTATTCTGTGAGATATTCTCCGACTGTTTCTCCGAACGGAGAATATAATACAGCAGATGGATGGCAATTAATAGATAGATGGTTAATAGAAAATAAATAGAAAGTCAATAGAATAATAAACTAACTAGAATCATAACTATTGAAATATCTATTCTACTGCAGTGAATAAATCGACGGTCTTGGAGATACACGACTTTGGCAAGAGATCCAAATAGCTTTGTTCATGGTTATTCACATTCCTCAGCTCGCGGAAGATATAGAACAGTTCCTGGATACGCCTCTGAAACGGCTCCTCCTGCATATGCTCGTATAGAAACTCGGCGGTAAGGAAGAGCGGAAGAGGCATCAAGGGGTGTATCTGGATTCGTCAGTACGGAGTATATTCAAAGCTATAATCTATGTCTAGTGGATACCTTTGAAAAAGGCAGGTCTTGCAGTGTGGCAGCAAGACGGATGATATTCGTCGACGCCTCCAAGGCTCGATGGTCAGTCTGAGCAGACCTCGTTTTACAAAAGTAGACGACTGTCGCCTGGCCGAGAATGTTGGCAAAGAGTAATAACGGATCATAGATTTCATTCGGAGAGGGATACGAGTGCATAATTTCCAGTCTATTCATCAGCAGACCATCTAACCATTGCCTCTGGACCTCACAGTCTGGCGTTATATCCCCGTATGCCTTGGAGATATGATACTGTTGGCTCTGCAACAAGCCACGGCCACAGATGGTCGCCAGGATCAAGCATTCGTTGAAGGCAGAGCGGACCGTGAGACTCTTTTCTGTCATCGCTTCTGATAGAAACGGTCCTGGGTCATGACGTCCACTTTGGAATACTTCATCGGGGGCAGGCAACCGTGTGCAGATCTATATTAGAGGGAATATTAGAAGAGGACATGTTGGAAATAGCAGAAATCAAGACCATGTCATACTATATGCTCGTTCAGAGTAATAGGCCAGTCATCACGGATGCTGATGAGATGGTCAAGAAAGTAGGCCATCCAGAATACCCTTCGTCTCTCCTCGACCTCGATATCATCCGTGGTCTCACCCTTTTTATCAATTTTGTCAATCTCATGATATCGCATAGCCTGTACAAGTCGGAAAGCTTGACCCGCACTCATCCATGCCTTGCGATGATATGTGCGCATCGACTCGAAGACCACGACGAGAACCCACGCCTGAGCCAGTTCGCGACTATCAGTCTCGTTGCTGTCTTGGCTCAGGTATTCCAGCATCTGCTTGGTCTCCCGATACAACGGCTCGATGAGCTCACGGAATTGAGCAGAGAGCAGGGCTGCCAGGGTCCACATGGCGTATTGTAAACATCGCCGTGAGGGTGTCTTGCCATTATTGGATCTAGACCAGGCCAGGTATCGTCGTTGATGAAGAATCGGAATCGACGGATGCACACGGTCAAGATATAATTGGTCCCTTCACATTAGCTATAAATACAGGTGGGTAGGCGGGAATCTCACAATTCAGCCTGTATCAAATTCGTAAGGGGAAGAGCAGATGGTATTCCCTCTGTGGCTGTAGCAGTACTGCTAGTGCTGGTACTCTCCACATCTGTGTTCCCCTCTAACAAAGCCTCTAGATGACCAAGCCGCTCCTTCAAGGCCTTGAGATGGCCCCTTTTCGGGCCCCGAACACCCCGCTGCGTCGTCACTTGGCATCGCGTCTCTGTCTCTCGACACACGCTGCATTGCGGTTGTTGGCCGTCGCAGCGTAGTTTACGCCGTCGACACTCGTCGCATGCCTGTCGTGCCATCTTGTATCGTGTAGTCTTACCTGAGGTTGTGTTGGTCACTTGAAGTCATCAGAAGTCATCTCACTTGCTTATGTAATGTCCTAATCGGGTATGGGAGATGCAGCGGATACATAGATACTCCGAAAAGATACTCCGACGGAGTAATAGATAGGCCGATAATAAGACCAGACTGCCACTGAACGAACCTATGGTTATTCTTTCGTTTTACATCAGGAAATGCAGGAGCTGGATAGAGATTGTCTGCCATACTACAGGAGTCTTTAGACTCCCCGCAATGCTGAGCGAGAGAGCGTGAGTGTGTCCATCTTCATCACCACAATGGACCCCAAGTTTTATGCTATTATTTCTAAAAATGAAAAAATAAGTTACAAATATGATACCCCTGGTCTTCATAGAATATGAAAATTAATAGTATTATATAATCATCAATATTTAAGAGAGCATCTGTTAGAAGCTGAAGAAAAAGGCAGCCTGTCCAGCCCCAGTATGTACAGCCCCAGTAATTTCATATTGGCCAGTATGTCCAGGCTGTCTAGGAACCTCGGTGGTAGTAGTGGCGGTGGTGGTATCAGACAAAGGTGTGCCGGTGAGAACGCAGGGAGAAGAGCGAATGCTACGGACTGGAGTGGAAGACGCAGCAGGGACGGAAGAAGAGAGAAGAGAGATAGAAAAAGAAGAGAGAGAACAAAGAAACGGGTCTGCTGGAAGGAATTCTGGAAGGAACGGCGACCGAAGAACGGGGATAGGGCCACGACGACAAGGCAGCGCGAGAGGACGAGGAGGCAGCGGCGGCAGACGATGAAGGAGAGGCGACAGCACTGGGCAGGATGCGACTCGAGGGAGTAATGGAAGGAATAGAAACCGCAGACGACGCAGACGATGAGACAGCAGGAGAGGCAATAGACGAGGGCGTGATGACAGGCGTGGAGGCGACGACAGACGAAGGGGTGATGATAGGGGTGGAAGTGGAAGTGGAAGTGGCGGCAGCGACGGTCGAGTAAGACGTCCAGCAGGCGGAGGTGGGAAGGGTAGATTTCATTTACATATTCATATACAGTTGTATATGATAGACAGAGACGACAGATTGTAGAAAAACAATTGATTCCTATAGACTGTCTATCCAGGTCGTAAGTGGAACTTATAACTTATTACTTATTATCTAGAGTAACTAATAGACATACAATACCTCCTAGTCATCTACTCTGTATGCTATGAACAAATTTGATGCCTGAGGCAGGCTACGGTAAATACGCCTTCCTATTCAGGGCTAGCGCTACTTCTGCGATCCTTCCTTATGAAGACAACCTCCAGTTGCACCTTCTCAGAATGATTCCCAACAGAAACCCGCTCTTTTCAGTCACAGTGACGCCGTCTCATATGTTCTTGAAGGTTGTCCTTTCGATTGAAGATCTCCCCACAGCTTTGCACCGGGCAGGGATACGACCGGGGGCAGACGTGAATGTTTCGAACGTGGCGCAGGAGATCGCCAATGCGGTTGAAGGACCCGGAATAGCGACAGCCTTCCCACTTGCATCGAAAGACTGCTGGCTGACTATAGATCTTCAGTTAGGAAAGCCTCTCCGAGTGAACACATCCGACATACCGGGGCACTTGACTGCTCGGTTGACCTTGGTGGTTTGTGGCATTGCAAGGCGAGCTCTGTGGATGGAGGGATAGCATTCCAGTAGACGCCGAAGAAGACAGCGGAGGGCCCTGGAGCCCAGTGCTCTTTGTTGCCCAGTATTCGAAGAGGTCGGCTTCAGAAGCTGTCCCCAGCCCGAGAAGTGGAAGAGCTGCAAGATCTGGAAAACCGCTGGTTAAATCCCAGTCTTCGGTCAAGACGTTCTGATTAGCCGGTCGCTCCATGATGTGCAATACGCTGCAGAAACAAGGTGATTGATGAGGGCAAAGGAAAAATGTCTTCGATGAACCTGGAGGAGCATGGTGTGCTTTTTATTGCACCGAGTTGAAACGATTGTCTACGTCCCTCGAAGCCCTGGCCGTGGTTTCTGGATGAACAATATCGGAGGTTTGAGAACGGTCCACTAGGAATGTCCCATATTGCCTGCGGGCGTCTTGCTGGGCGAAGCTGCATGGGTATCTGGGACAGAGGCTGCATGGGTATTTGGGAACCAGCCAATCAACAGCCAGATCGTTTTATATCGTGTATTATGCGGCGAGGCTGCATGGAGATTTGAGAATCAACCAATCACGGCCAGTTCCCATCACGAAAATTAAAGGAGGCCTGGACCTTGGAAATCAGGCTGAAGCAACCTGTTTTTTTATTTAAATCGTGCTGACCCCAGCCTAGTGGCATCAACTTTCCATCGCATTCAACCCCGGAACCATGGCCGACGCGGATTGGGAATCGGTCAAGCCCGAGATCGAGCGTCTCTATATCCAGGAAAATATGCCTTTACCGCAGGTTATGGACCGCATGGAGTCCATGTACGCCTTCCATCGAACGTAAGTTGCTGCCATACCATGCTGCTGAGCTGCTCTGCAGAACTCACCAAGATACAGACGCAAGCAGTACGAACGCAAACTTAAAAGCTGGAAATTTCTGAAATATAATACACGACCATTGGAGGACTGGCAGTTCGTCGGCAGGAAACTGGAGAAACGAAGAAGAGAAAAGAAAGACAGCGAGGTGTACTTTGACGGGGTCCAGCAACCGCCCCAGAAGGTGAGGAAAGCAACATACAAAAAGGCTTTTGTGTCAACCATCGACCGAATAACCAGCAGTAAGCCTCATAATCCGCCCATGTTCCGTCCCTTGGAAGCTAATAGAGACTGTAGTCTCCTCCCCGGTCACGCCGGAAGGGGTTGTTGTCTGCACGCCAGCATCCCCGGGGATGCGTCTGGCGTGGGATGCATCCCTCCCATGGCTGCGATTTTCGAGTCTGTTGCAGCCAGAGCATGACCCAGGTATGAATAGTCAGATTTCCATATCCAAACCGAGTCTGGGCTAAATTTGCTGTAGATCAGCCGTCCCTCCTGCCCTCACTAACAGTGGCGTCCCCCCGGGACGCCGACACTTCATCATACACCCTCAACCACGAGGTGATACGGTGCTTGAGTTCGATTTTGCCCTGGAAAAGGCTCACCACCCCACCGGGAATAGACAGCAGCACCCGCACCACCGCGGCTCTGACTGTCTTGATGCCTGAAGAATACGAGGGCCAGCACTGCGACCTTTCCGCCAGCCTGTGCAGTTCCAAGCACACCAACATGGACCGCCTGTCCCTGGAGCTGTACTTGCTCTCGAACAACCTGGCATCCCATAATCCAACCGGCACGTCATTCGAAGCCATGGAGACCGACGACACACGGGTCATGAAGCTGTTCCATGAATCGGGATGGAACAGCGCGAAGCATCTAGAGACCATCCTGGCTATATCAGAGCCCACAGCTGGGGCTATACTGGAGAAGGTTTTTGCGAGCGCAATACGGCTGCTCGATACAGACACAGTGGAGAGGATGCTGAAAGCCGGCATGGATCCGAATTCCCCCATCGAAACCGTCCGCCATGGCGCACTCATACCCCTGCAGTTTGCGGCAACCATCAATGGGAACACAAAGCTCCTCTCACTGTTTCTATCGCACGGGGCGGACGTGAATTGTTCGAAAAGTCCACTCCCGGCTCTCTACTTTGCTCTTATATCTGAAAATGAAGAAGCGGTAGATATCCTCCTGTCTCATTGCGCCACGGTGACGCCCGCGTTCCTCGCCGAGGCTGTTTCAAGGAGCATTCATATCAGCCTTATCGGCAGGCTCATAGAGGCCTGTCCAGATATTAACGCACGAAACTCGGAGTGGGAGCAGACCGCCCTTGCGCGAGCTGTGATCTTTGGCAGGCTTGAGGCCGTGCAGCTCCTGCTTGCCAAAGGCGCCCAAGTCAATATATTGGAGAAAATATATTTCGGCGGCTATTCAGGAAAAGAATCGATGGTCTTGGGGTTAGCGATCAGGGAGCGCGGGGTAGACGACATCTTCAGGCTTCTATTAGAAGCCTGCACGAATGTCAACCCGGATCCGAATGGGCGGCCTTATATTTCGCCTCTCGCAATAGCAGTGGATCGAGGGAATCTCCAAATCACAAAAATTCTGATCCAAAAGGGTGCGGATATCTTGGTTGCTGATAGTGACTCAGATACGACTCTGCTCGAACTGGCCGCCAAGCACAAGAATGTAGAATTGGGCAGACTCTTGATAGATAATGGCGCCCGGGTCGATCGACCTTTGTCCGCTGGCAAAGCTCCCCCGTCGGCAATTTTTCTGGCCGTGAAAAACAATGCAACCGATCTGATCCCTCTCCTGATCGAGGCGGGTGCACGGCTGAACGATGAATACAGGCAGCACCCTGGAACGGTTCTCGGAGCGGCCATTGAGAACGGAGACGCATTATTAATACAATACCTGCGCAATGCTGGAGCGACGATGCTCGGCAAAAAGCTGCAGAAAATTCGAGACGTTAACGTGGCAATCTATCTGCAGCAGAACGGCATCTTGCAGTCGATCATGGCAGAATGCGGGCACCGTATCTTCGCAGCGGCACTCTCAGCCAGGGATTATAATCTGGCGCATTTCCTCCTTTTCAATAGCGAGTTCAATTTCGATGATCATGCGTCCGATATACCCCTGGAAGCGGCCATTGAATCACACAATCTCTTCTTTGTAGACGCTCTTCTGGATCTTGGAGCCAGAGTGACGGATCGTGCCCTCACCTCGGCAGTCAGACTCTGTGCAGAGGCTTTCACCGATACCAACTTGCTGCGACGCCTCCTTTCAGGCTTTCAGGGAAACGCCCCGACTGCAGTGGGGGCCGCGATACGCAAGAACAGATGTGACCTGCTGCAGCTCATCCTCGAAGCAGGGGTCGATCCCACCGGGGCGCCTTGGTGGTCAGGTAGCTCCTGGGGAGACGAGGTTGGGTTTTTTGGTGCTCCGGAGTCAGTCCTAGAACTAGCAGCACAGCTAGGCGACCCAACGTCCATCTTACAGGTTCTTCTCCAGTCAGCTCTCTGGGACCCCCGAGCTAGCGGCCGTGCTCTGGCAATTGCAGTGATCCTCCATAAACAAGAAGCCATGGAGGAGCTTTTGGCGGCGGGGGCCGACGTCAACCAAGAGGTCGTCGCCGTGGACTTCCCATACAAAGTGGCAGATTACGAAAATAGGGACCGAACAGAAATCCTGACCCCTTTGCAGGCCGCAGTGAGCCACCAACAAGTCTCGATGGTAGAACGTCTAGCCAAGTACGCTGATGTCAATTACCTTGGCCGCGGCCAGCGGACGGCTTTGCAGCTTGCCGTGGAGAGGGGAAACATGGAGCTTGTGAACATGCTTCTTCGCCATGGCGCTGATATCAACGGTCCCCCTGTGGTCAATAGGGGTGCAACCGCGTTGCAGATTGCAGCCATCAGAGGATACCTGGGCCTCGCCCGAAGGTTGATCGACCTAGGCGCTGAGGTCAATGCGGAACCTGTGAGATTCGACGGCCGGACGGCGTTGGAGGGAGCTGCAGAATATGGTCGAATCGATATGCTCTACATGCTGGTCCAGGAAGGAGCTCTGCTCGTTGGCAATGGCGAGCGGCAGTACCAACGAGCGGTGAGGTTGGCAGAGAGGAACGGACATATGATGGCTGCAAAGCTGCTACGATCCTTTAGGGCTGCAAGACAAAGCGACACTCCTAAAAGAGAGGAGTAGAAGGTGCATCCAGGGTTTCTTCTGTTGCTGGCTACATTTTGTACCAAATTTTCGGGTTCTTTCTACTTTCTATATTATTGAGAATAGGATCAAGCTTAGATCGAGTGCACATGGCCATTCGAGGTCTGGATTCTAGTTAGATGCTATCTCGCAGGTATCTATGTCTAAATGAAATGAACAGTACAAAGCTGATATTGGTGTATTAGTAGTATTTATGACTGCTAGATCATCTTCCTTGGGATAGTCAGTTATGCTGGTAGTGCTAAATCGAGTGTTAATAACAAGGTACATGAAGACCTTTTCAAGTAATTGTATTGACTATCTTTTATCTCACACATTACTTCCTCATGGACTTTTTGCTTTTCTCTTTCCCAAGATTCAATCTGAATGCATAAGACATGACTTCTTTTTGATAGGAAAGATCAATCGAACGTCTTTTTCTGCGCTGCGTACGCCAAAGGAGGCCTCCATTCAGCACGGTGTTTCATATATAGCTCTGCATCTGGCGCCATCTTATTATAGCTCGCAGCGTCATCCACCGTCCCTGCATTGAGGATAATCATTCCTTCGAACTCCGGGCGGTCTCCAGTCTTGTACACCTGCACGCCGCACGTATCACAAAAGGCAGTTGTCAGCTGCATGCCGCTCTCATGGTCGACATGGTGGTTTTTCAAGGAGCCGCTCTTGAGATGAAACTTATCGGCGGGGATCAACAGGTTTGTTGAGGCGCTGCCGCACAGTTTACGACAGGTCAGGCAGTGGCAGAGGGCCTGTCTGGTCTTTAGCAAGGCAAGTATACTAGGGTTAGAAAGGCTGGGGTATACCTTCTTTACAGGACTGCCTTCATACTGATATCGCACTGTTTGACATAGACAAGACCCAGTAGGCATTTTGAATGAGGTGTCTGATATGTATTTGTTTAGCTAGAAAAACTGGCTAGATTGTATACTCCGTACATACAGTGCTATATAGCAGAGTGATGCCTTCACTCGAGAGTTTGAGTTGTAAGACTTGAGATCTAGACCTGGTTTATAAATAAAGTATATTTAGCCTTCGGAAGAAACGCTATTCTGTCATGCTCTCAAAAAACTTATATACAGATATCAGCTGATAACTGCAAATTGTAAGTTCAAGCTTTGATTCGTCTCAGAGATCATCATGTCTGGCCAGACTGGCCGATCTGAACGGCCGATACTTTTATCGTGGGCAATAATGAAAAGAGTTTGAGAGACTTAAGCCTGGTAGAAACATAATCATTGATTGAATATGTAGAGTAGACATGACGTCATCTCAGTTATCAACCTCAAGTAGTTGTGTGCCTTGTCCACTTCACCTCTCTGGAGAGAATTGCCTATCGGCCAGTGTCAAGACACGGTCTTATGTTGAGTTGAGAGAAAGCCATGCTCTAGGTGTAGGTCATGCATGTACATGCACGGCTGGCCTATAAAGAAGAGTCAGTAAATGCCAATCCAATGACTATCAACTCCATCACTCTGGGGCTGACCGAGCAAGTGCCGCAGCTCATCCTTCCTTGTTTTCTAGATATGAATATCTAGGATATCGTTCCCCGTTGACCAGGCTGTCTTCATCTTGCCGACCTCTATTGGCTCACCGGTGAAGGTGATGCCCAGGACATCAGGGATCTTGGAATACGATGAGAAGACTGTTTTGAAATCTCCAAAATGGAGATCGACTCCCAGATATAAGGCGGCTATCACTGCCTGTCCAACTTGCTGCTAGAAGCGGCCTTAAACGCCATGCTCATCCTCACTCTTCCATGTTTAACGACTAGATCTCTGCTGTAGGGCTTCCTCACTGAAGTTCCAGCTGCTAAGCATGGCGACAACGTCGGCCTTGAAGAAGTGTCCCAAACAGCGTACGGTAACGCTGAACTCGAAGTTCTGTTTGGCCCGGAATTCGGGGCTGGAAGTGTTTCGAGCAACAGATATAGTCATCTTGGTAACTAGGCCAGAATAGCGGTGGTTCATGGTCACTGCGCACGTGTGGTTCATCGCCAGTGAATAATAGAAGAAGAGAAATCACTCCGAGTGCCTCGAGGCTGTCAAAATGTTGTCGACGGGTTGCAAACATCTGTAAAAGGAAATCAGGGCACAGAACTAGGGCTCCGCTGGGCGGGTGATCGACGACGCTAAGCCCGAACTGTGGAACAGGGAGAAAGGCAGATCAACCGGCTTCCAGCACGATACACCCTGTTTCTTCTCTTTTATCTGTTCCTTTTCGTCCCTCCTTTCCTACAAAATGCTTTCCTACTATCAAGATGGAGCCATGGATGGAGCCATGCTCCTGGTTTCGAAAGAGCCAGGTCGCCCCCGGCACCGTAATCTCGCTGACCTCACCCACGCGCTCCTCCTGGAGAATCATCTCCAAGCGAAATGAAAAGGAGGTTCAGATGAGCGAAGAAGCCGTCCAGCGTGGCTCCCGACCCTTTTTCGCCGCTGCAAAACTTCTCTGCCAGAATGAACGTGACTCGAGAAAACAGGCCCTGACGCGAATCTACCAGCAGATCCCCTGGACAGGCACCGAGGTTGAACCCGTGCATGTCCGTGCTACGCAGGCAAGATCATATACCCACATTTAACTAGAAGCCCTCCGCACCATGACTCGGGCAGGATCAACTATTACACCTAAGCTACTAGTGTGGTTGGAGAGTTAGTATGACGACGATGGCCTCGTTCCTGGCGGGTACCTCACTTACCTAGTCTGGGAGATTGTTCCTGGCGTGCGCCTGGGTGACAGTCTGGATGTGTCTCCCTTCTGGGAGTTACTACGCGAGCAGCGTGATGCGGCACGGACAGCCTTTGTAAGTGGATACAGCCAGATGATGACTCTAGGATACTATCCGATGTTTGCTGGGCCAAGGAATCTGGTGTGGAATGGGGAGACAAAGACCTTGTTAGTACACTACCTATCTCTAGCATTCTCTTCTAATAGAGCGACACTAGGTACTTCATCGGCTTCCTTGAATGGAAGCTCGAAAAGACCGAATATAAATGGGATATGACCTTTCTACCCGAGTATGACCTAGCCAAAGCGCCGGACTACAAATGGGAGCGGGTCTGGAACGGGGATACCAGTGGCTGGGGGTTCTAGGGTTTTGCCTGCTGGAGTTTGCTATTCTATCTCTATAGAGGGGCGCTGGGCTTTTATACTTTGTCGAGAGTTGATTTTGAATTGTTTGGCAAGAAACAAGATGGGCCGTTCGGGCGACGCCTACTCATCTACAATTTCATTTGGCGTGATAGAGAGGAAATATCCGTACAAGACAGTCAATGGAAAGTTTAGAGGTTGGTATGTCTTTGGATATCCTTCGTCTGACCTACAAGATTTGATTCTTCGGGTTCTCAACATGATCAAGTGGGTAAAATCCTGAAGGTCGGTATGTGTATGGATGGAGAGGACATGGAGGTAGATGGATAAAAATGTGGCACAGTCTTGCATTATTTCTTACCAATGTAGGTATCTAATATTTGTCTGCTGTGGTCTCCCGCCACGGGAATCGAACCCGCAACTTCTTATAGCCATGACAGGAGGTTAACGCCAGCAATTCAAAAAATGAAGGAGCAAAAAGCAATGACCAGACTGGGGCTCGATCCCAGGACCTTATCGGTGTTAACGATACGTGATAACCAACTACACCATCCGGCCGTTGTTGAAGACGGGGTGCGGAAAGTGTTTCATGAGGTTTTTTGTTTATTGTGCGACTTTCATGTATTTTGACTTTTCCCACCGCTTTCTATTCTGGCAAGCGAGATACCCTTTCTCTATCTACCTACCTACCTTCTACTCCTTGATGATAGTTACTTCTTCACTAGATTGGGTATTATTTCTGTTGTCGAGGAAAATTGAAAGTTTAATCTGCATTAATAATATGAGCTCCATTAAAGCATCTTCGATGTATGAATAATGAGCGCTCGATAATAGTTGGGGAGAGAAAAAAAATAAAAAAGAAAGGATGCCCCCGCTGAGAGTTGAACTCAGGACCTTTGCATTACAAGTGCAACGTGCTACCACTGAACCACAAGGGCTATCCGATGATAACACGGCGAGGAATTTGGACTTTTAACTGCCATCCAATACTGGAACTGCTATTTTGGATATCATTTTCTAGCACTCCACCCATCAATCACCGTTTATTTTTTCGGTTTATTTGTTCCCTTTATTTTTCCTGTCCCTGTCACTCTAGTTAGACATTAGATATTCCAGTGTACGATCGGTTTTGGTCTAGAAGCAGGGACGCATGAACTGGCATCGACATGCAGGTTTCCCAGGTCAAGGAAGAAACATGAAGGTAGATGTAGGTTTGAGGGCATCTTTACTGACTTGAGCTACAATTAATAGTGGAACGGAAATCTAGGGTGCTTGAAGTTGGTAAAGTAGTACCTAATAAACACAGTCTATGGCCAATTGGCTAGTATTCAAATATGATGTTCTATTGTGGTAGATTCTTATGCTAAATATATATTTATCCAACGTACTGCGATGCCCACGCACTTTTTTTTTTTTTTTTTTTTTTTAAAAAAAAAGGGAACCAATACCAAGAAGTCTCGTTAACCATAGAATGAAGACCCTACCCACAGCCACTGCTCTTGAAGAGGATAGATTTTCACGAGTCGAACGAGGGCCGAGGGGACACTAGCGATGAGCCACCCTTCGTATAGCTACTGATAGCATAAAAGTGGAGCAAGATGAACACATGTATCTAAAGAGACAAAAGAAGAAGATTGTTCTGAATTGTATCACCTTGAAAACTTTAGTATGAAAAAGTCTAGTCTTGTGTAGCCAAAATCTTTTAATGGACGGTCTCGAAATCCCCCCTGCTCAGCAACACCCCATCCAACATCCTCCCCAGATGGGTCCTGTCCATTCCTCCATGGGCCCGAATACTCTGTAGCAGCCCCCTGAGAAACTGTACCGGACTTGTCTTGAATCTGCGAGACTGGGTCTGGTCCAGAATGAACCCATCCGCAGCGATGCGCTGGTCGTCTCTCGTTGATTCCCATGCGAGATTCAAGAAGTTGCAGACCTCAACGTACTCCTCGAACGTACCCAGATACAGCTGTCCTGCAAACAGGTTCAGCTGAACAATAGACTCGCGCGGTACCGTTCGTCCAGAAGGAACCGAATACCAGTCCAAACTGTCCAGGGATCGGAACCGCTGGTTCTGACGGGGCCCATAGATATGGAGCGTGACATGGGTCGACTTTTTGATACTGTCAATGAGCTGGTCCGCTTCGTACGGAGAGACAATCACCATGGAGAACTGGCTGGTGATGATCCATTGGACTCCCCGTTGATACAGATCTGACGCCCCCCGAGCAAGAACGGTGCGTGCAAAATCGTCTGTTACCCACAGGTTCCGAGGGAATTGGCTCAGATCGAATGTTCCGGCAATGCTGGTATTTTCCAGCGCCTCAAAGGCTGGAATAAACGCAGAGCTGGTAGCTTTCATTCCAGTAGATATAAACCTATGCACGTCTGGATGGATGGCGTGCTTGGCTGGATCAACCGGTGGTGGACGTTGGACGTGTCGTTCCTGTTCGATCTCCGGCGAAAGCTCGCGCTCCTGTTCTTCGTGGAAGTGCGCTGCAAGATCCAAATTATCGAATTCACGACAGCGAGCCGTAATAGCATCAGCAGGAGCAGTGTCGATCACTTCTTGTTGTTTCGGTTGATACCGTTCGGAAAGTGATTGCGACTCGTCCTCGAGGAATAGCTGTGCATGTACCGAATCCACATCAGCTTCCCATAGGGCTTCCTGACGTTGGAACCGCCGCCCTTGCGCCGCCCACAAT
The DNA here is from genome assembly GCF_001890105.1 of Penicilliopsis zonata CBS 506.65. Classification (NCBI taxonomy): domain Eukaryota; kingdom Fungi; phylum Ascomycota; class Eurotiomycetes; order Eurotiales; family Aspergillaceae; genus Penicilliopsis; species Penicilliopsis zonata. Next base: position 232,785 of record NW_019208926.1, read on the forward strand.
GGTATACTCCTCCTCATATCCGTGGCTGTCTCCGAAATGACCCAGCAGAGGACGTCCGACACAGTGATCGATCTAGGCTCCGGCGTGATCTTTGCTTGGATCTCCTCCGGTACGCAGAAGACCACGGTCTGTCCATGCCCGAGACCGCGCATGCGCATGCAGGCTACACTGTGAGTAAGAATGTAAAAAAAAGAAAAGCGAAAGAATTGCAGAACATACCTTGAACCAGTCTATCCTTCGTTAATCCCGCTCCTAAAGTGACCGCAGCCTTGGCATTCTTCGGCAACCTCAGGTCAATTCCCCGCGTGTGTGCCTCATCGAGAAACACCAGACAAACATCCATCTGCGTCGCAAATGGCGAAATTTGCAGGGGTTCTATTCGGTTCTGCCGATCAACCACACACAGTTCGTCGGAGCTGTTAACAAACACTGCCGCTTGAACAGTCGCGCCAGACCGGTGCAGCCAGGAGCGAGCAACAGATTCGTTGTCCATTTCGATGATCTGTGCCCCAACGTCCAGAATGACCTGGACTTGCTCCGGCATGGAGACCACCATATCCAGCAGGCGCCCTGCATTAGTGTCCGGCCCGGCCCCTGTCCCCGCCCCCGCATCTGCTTGTGCGGTAGATTCCGGTTCCACAGCGTTATTATTAGCTCCCGTAGCCTCCGCTGTGGCTTGCGCACCCACACCCCGCCTCCCCATCAAGGCCACTCTATTCCCCTCCTGCAAAAGATACTCCAGAACCAACGCATTTGTATGTCGCTGCTCCGGCAGATCAATCTGGTTCACAGACAGCGGAAGTGTTGTCCTCGCATCGTTCGTCCCGCTGAACCCGGTCGTGGGGTGTGTCGTTTCTTTACCAATATCCCATCCGCTCGCGGACAGTTTCGACGGGAATGCCCTCATCTCGCGCGGGTACACCAGGTTTGCCAGAAAATAGTCGATGACGGCCTGGGAATAGCGTAGTTTGGGAAAGATGACAGAGATACACTGAGCTCTATCACGTAGGTTGATGCCCTCCACCTGGTGGAAGGAAGATGGTAGATCCGGCGCATCGTCGACCCAAGACTGATAGTTAGCGCTCGCTTGATCAGACTGTAAAAGATGGGTGAAGGTGGTGTAGAGTTCCTCGTCAGTAAGTCCTCCGTAGTAGCTGCTCAATGCGGTCAACATAATCACAACATCTGGATGGCTGAATTCCGAGCGCGGTGAGGGGTTGTCTTTGGCACGATACGGAACAGCAAGTCGGGTTGGTGGGGTTCTCTTTTCATCTAGACCGTAATGCACTCGCCATCGTTTGGTGCCAAAAGCAAAGCCCAGAATGCCGCCGGCAAGAAGGCCGCGCAGTAGTAAAAGAGTCAGCTTTGTTGTCTCCCAAAACGGATCATCTTCAACCCGTGAAATCTCTTCAGATGTGAGTTGCTCCACTGTGATGTATCGAAAAATCTTCTCACGAAGGGACTGAGGCTGCCTCGCAATAGGGACACCAGGAAGACCGGTCTCGCAGATGTGGCGTGCAACTCTCTCGAGAACATGTTGTTGCCCATCGAGGCGCAAAAAACGCGTGCGAGGAAAGCTTCCAACAGGGGAATCAATAATCTCGATGCTTTCTGGAAGGGAGTTTCTGACCTCTGGCGCCGTGGCACGCACCAGTCGTAGCACATGCTGTATGACTAGCCACCGCTGGGGTGAAAACTCGACTGGACCTTGCGTACCCATGGTATAGACAAGCTCGAACTTGACGCTGAAATTTTCATCACTTTCGTCGACGATGTTACGGGCCTTTTGATCAAAAAAGTGCTGAACATCCAGTGCCTTTTTTGCAACACTTTCCTCGCCCCCGATCATTCTTTCCAGACCCATGAGCTTCCAGGAGAGGAGGTGTTCGGGCTGGACAAGTAAAATTCCGCCTGTACACATACATTCGTGACAAATCTCGTAGACTCGTTGAACCTCCCCTTTATTCAATCGCAGCGATCGAGAAAACGGCATTTTATAAACTTGGCGGTTGACTAGCCCCCCGACGCTGGAAACGAGCATTTGAAACATCTGCGCAGATTGTGGTTTTGCAACCAGTACACGAACAAGCTTTTCCCGATTGGCCAAGAAGGACGCAACGATAGGTACAATCACAGATGATTTGCCCTCGCCCATGTTGAGCTGCATGACTGTATTCTCACCAGAGCCGGGGTCTCTCATTTCACTGGCGATCTGCTCCTGCACATCGCGGATGAGTATTCCACTTTCAACTTCAAGGAGGAGCGAGTCGGGATGTTCGATCGGACTCCAGTTCGTATGCCCTGAATTTCGAAGCTCACGGACAAGGTCGAAGGGAGAGTGAAGTACACTTAGCAGCCTCTCAGCGCGCTGTAGATCCGTCAATGCAATACCGTAGCTGACTATTGCTTCTTTCCAGCATGCGGAAAGTTGATGCCATCTCTCTTGCGAAAGTTGTTCTAGAAGAAAAATCGGAGAGATTCGTGGCCAGTGGCTCGACGAGAAAGAATAAGATGGGTGGGTTGTTAAAGCGGAGAGGATAGCATCGTATATTGAGCTCACTCTTGTCTGGCACGTAATCCGATAGCTGATGATGATCTCTTCGACATTTCCACTGCATTGAAGGATGTCTTGGTGCTGTTGTCTCTGCAAAGCACCAAGGGAAACCCTCAGATCCCGGACGTACTTCTTCTCGTATCGCGATGCGGCTTGTTCATCAAGTTGGTTCAATAGATGAGAAAGACGTAATTCTTTTTGGGCTGTCTCGGAGCGACAAACCAAACCTGTCAAATTGTCGGAACATGGAGAGATAGCAGGGACTGTGGCTTGGAATAGATCATTCACACCAATGAAGCCTTTGTGCTTATTAACAGGCCATCGAGAGGCATCAAATGAGAATACTGGCGGGACCGGAGGTTCAACGGCCTGAGCACACAGGACATCACTGACGCAACGCAAGTACTGACAAAAGTGGTAGTTATCGAACCAGACCTTGAATTTCTGTCTGGCGATATCCAATGCCTTCTCAATGCTGATATACTCGGAAAACGCTTCCAGGCTATCGGCAGGGATATATGGGGTTTGAGATGGCCACTGCGTCATGAAGGCGTTGGCGAGCTGGTCAAGAGACTGGTTTTGAAAGCGCTCAACCCGTTTTCTTGTCTTCTTGCCAATCGGCCATACTTTTCCACCTGGACATTCCGATAGTGGGCGGACAGCGGATTGGAGACTATTTATCAGTTTGTGCTTGTTGAACTCCGCTCCATGTGCTGGTTTGATATAAACTTCCGGAGGAAAAATGTCGCCCAACTTGGGAATGATGGAGAAGGAAGCAATTGCTTGTATTATATCCATATCGGCGTCTTGTGCATAGGCTAGCGTTGCAAAGAACATCATGAGGTGATATTTATTGAGATCTGAGCCGGAAAGAGTGCGATGGAGAACGCTCCACGAGGGGAGGAGATTTCTCATTGATGATTCCTCAAGTAGTTGGGCATCATACTGGATATTGAGATCCAGTGCACATGAAGGTGGAAGAATTTCGCATCCAAGCAAAGCCTTCCACAAATGTCTGTCCAGTTTATCACCAACGGAATACGGCAGATAAGACTGTGCATCGTAGACCATCCTGGCTAATGTGAAGGCTTCCTTTCCACGAGATGCCTGTCTATCCCGCCCAGTATAGATACTGTCACCATCTCCCCGGATGGAATAGCTAGCCCCAAACCCTGCAACTCGCAGCACAGAGGTTCGTCGAGCATCACGATCAAGTAGATAGGGATCGACGTGGTCTAGTACCGGCATTTCATCTGACTCTGGATAAAAGATTCTCGATCGTGAGACACGGCCGAAGATGTCCTTAACCGAGTAATATAGATCAGGATGTTGAGATAGGAAGCTCAACCCATAAATCCAGTCCACGGTCTGCATGACACGTTCGTTTGCAGGATAGAATTTTCGGTCCGGGGTCAGCAAAGAGATTTTCTGCAGTAACTCAATATTTTCCTGTGACAGTCGGTCAAAGGAACGCACTGCTGCCGATTTCAGGATGGAAATTGCCTCTTCCGTGCCGGTGCGCCCTGTCAATGGATCTGGAAGGCAGAAAGACGTCAAGGCATGTAGATAGGATAGAAACAGTTTGCTTTGCAAACTGCCGTTGTCACGAAGCCGGCCAAGATGGTTGCAAACTCTGTAGACATGGGTTCTAGCAGTTGTATCCGTGTTGATAGAAACAGATATGTGATCATCCTGTCCTCTCCAAGAGGCATCTCCTTCGGGGATAATGAGTAGTTTCCGGCCATTCTGATGTAGGAGTAGCTTATTCCGGAGGCCGATCAAAGTGCCGATAGATTGATCAGCGGAAATGGTCATGCCACGGAACTGGCGAGAGTAAATCGAGGAGTCTCCCAGGCTTAGCGTAAATCCTAACTTCACAGTTGGAAGGTCGATCTCCACGCCGGATCCCGTAGAGAAAGTGTGTATACGCAAGGGACTTGCTAGGGGATTGAAAATGGTGGAAAGCTGTTTCGCTGTCTTGCTATGAACGGATATCAAAGCCTTTTCACCTTTGACGAGCTGCCACCCATGGCCGTTGATTAGTTTCCATTCGGCAGAAGAAGCCCACGGGTTATTTTTGGGACGGAACTCGACGCAGTCTTGTACCGTGTTATACCAGTGAACATAGTCCTCTTCGAAATGAATGGGAAGTTCGCCATGAAAGAGGCTTGAAGGAATGAGCTCATATGCGTCTGTCTCTCTAACTGCCCGAACAAGAAGATTGGTTTCATTTCCCCAATCTATCCCTAGATGCAGTCTATATCCGGCATACATCTTTGTCGCCGAGAAGCGCATCCCCTGGAGAGACGAGGGCATCACTTCGAGAGCTGCTCGGCCAAAGAGGGTACTATACATCCTGTGCTGCTCATACTGGGCTGGTAGCCGAGCCAAAGGGAGCCCGTTGACGAGGAGCTCCCCGGTAAGCAGATCGAAGTGAACAGAGAGACCGTCAGTGGTTGCTGCCATCCAATGGTTTTGGCATGTCCATGTACCCGGTGTATATGACGACCAGGCCCACATGATAGCTTCGTTGAGACTATCGTTGGCATTGACGAGAATGGGATAAACGCGGTACGTCAAGCGTTTCCAGCGATAGAGCAGAATGGATATTATTGAGCCTGGAGAGGGTGATAAAGAACGGCTGCCTTCGTGGACGACAATCATGCACTTGAGAAATATTGATGCCTCTGGGGAGCCAAGAATGTGCGACAGGTAAGAACCTTCTACATTGAATGAATCCAGACAAACAAGGGCTATTTCTGCTGCACGACCAAAGTAATCTGCTCTCTCGTCATCGCTGAGAGCACTGTCCCGCTTATCCTTGAGTAGGGTAACCCATTGGAAAGCCACAGCTCGGACTTTCTGAAGGTAGCCCAGAATCTGCTCAGTGCAATGGTCGGAAAGGGACAAGGCTCGCGTTGCAATGGCGATGAACGTACTCAGGGCAAAGGTTGACTCCCAGTTCTCTTTGATGCGAGAGAAAGCTTCATTCAGGGCTTCAAGGAGCTTCTCTATAAAGTCGTCGTCTCTGAAGATTGCGTGGGCAATTCGTAGATCATCTGGGCCTTTTTCTGCAGCCTGGTAAAGAACCTGGCGGACAAAAATTGCTGTCTCCTCTTTCTTCCAGTCCACTCCCGGCTGCACAAGCTGCAACAAGACATTTTGCCATTGAATCCGCAGACCCAATGGGATTATCACTAATGCCCGATACTCTGATAACGACATATGAATTGGACAATCGGACTGTTTTGCGATGACTATATTGGGGGGGAGTCCGCTGGGGAGAGAGGGAGGTCGAAAGAGAAAGGGTTGCAAAGCGGCCGAGCATGCTGGGAGCTTAAACATACAGTTCTGTGCAACCTCTTCCGTTGGCTGGGGGGCGTTCATCAGACAGTCTTTTGCTGCATCAAAATATTCATAGCGTAGCCCGTTGTTGACACAGACACTTTCCTCTGTAGCGATGGAGACTGCAATGGAACGTCGGTGAGTGACGACATGGGGTTTGGTTTGCGACAGAAGAACGATTCTGTTGTTCATAGGAATATAGAACGAAGACAGTCCGTGGTCTTTGCGAAGTAGATATCTCTCTCTTGGCCTGGGAGACGGCGTATAGTCCATACCGAGCACGTCAAGTCGGATGAAGACGGTGATATCCCGCCACTTGGCAAAGACCATGGGCACCCGCAGTTCGAAGATGGTTGATTCTGCTTGCATCCTACTTGCAGAGACTGGCCATTCGTGGACACCAATGTCCATATTTTTAGCCTCTTGCTGATAACGGCATCTCTCGCAAGGTGATAAATGCTGTTCATATTCATATCCATTAGAGTCAGTTTGCCACACATATTTGCATCCTCCGTGGTTGAACTTGTCCATTAAATCACGGTATCTCTCTTTCTTCCGGGAGAGTTCCTCTCTCTTTGCCTGCCGGGCTCGTCGGGCTCGCTCTTCAATCTGTCCAAGGAGTGATTGGTGACTGCTCGACTGGCGGAAATACCGTACTGAGAAACAAGTGTGTGTACCAATTTCGTGGTAGAGAGCATTTGACGAAAGTGTGGCATTTTGCCTCCTGCTGGAAATATACTCCTCCACACGCCCCAAACGAACCATATGGTTATGCAGAGGGAGAACGAGTGACGAGAGAAAGACTTCGGGGACATCGGGGTCATATTCGGTCAGAAGAGGGCAAATAGCCGTCGCAGACATATCACAGGCTATCCAAATCTCGAGGAGAGTCAATACCATGATGGAAATTCCCTCTGGGTTGGCGGTATACTCTAGCAAAGCACATTTGTGGTAACTGCTCAGGAGGGTTGACAATTCACCGCAGGTATCATTACGACGAATATACCTTTCAATCCATCCTGGCAGCGAAGAGGCTACCCACTTCTCAACGGCAGCAAGGTTTTGCGCCCGACTGTCTGTCCAGGACCCAACTACGGGCAGACCATAAAACTGGGCAAGAGCAGATGTCGGCTCAAAATCCACTGTCGGTACCAACCTTGTCCGTTGTGAGAACCGGTCGAGATAGTCATCGAGCAGCGGGAGGCGAGTATAGGTATCTTGACCAAAGTCGAGATCTTTCAAAGCGTCCAAATCGTATTTTGGTGCCAGGCTTACTGTCTCCCATTTGTCTTGTAATGCCTGATTCATCTTCTTCATCACTGCCTGGACATATTGACTGTCGGAAGTGTTAGGCGGACGAAGCTTCATCCACCGGCGCGTCAATTTGGCTGTCATAGCGTACACCAGGTCACTCGACACCAGAGGACCCGATTTTTCTAGAACCTTGGCCATGAAGAACATCATGAAGCGTTTGTACAGGTCATGTTCACTGCGACTGAGTATCAGCTGGACTGCAACCCGGAGCAGCATCCACAAAGGCGATCTCCGCCAAGGGAACCGGCTATCCTCCCAAACAACCTCGTCACGACAGTTCTTTGCCACGCGAGAGACGTCGAGAGGTTCACCAACGGCTGAAAGCACGCTGAATAGCAGTTCTGTGACAGCCCTTGGATGCACCGTGTCGCGGTCTTCGGCGTGTTTCTGGCGGGCTTTGCGAACGCTGGGCAGAGTTCCCGGGACGGACTGGTGGCTCATTCGCGAGAGGGTGTGAGAAAGAGCTTCGTGGAAGGAAGCTTGACAAGCTGTCTCAGCGGGGATCACAACGGCTGGACCAGGAAATGTGCGTTGGAGTCTCCCTGCCGTGCTCATGGCTGCCTCGTTTGTAGGTGAGAGCTCGAAGGCTTCAACGTGTATCTCACCGACAGGTGTATTGGAGATGAGGACGCCGGCATTCTGGGCACGGATATGAAGGAGGATATGATCTGGGATTCACGAGGGATTAGCAGTTACAATCGTAATACAGAGAGAGAGGACGTACCGTTCTTCGACAGGACTGCCAGAGCGTCTAGAAGAGCGATATTGTTCACGGCAGTCTCGCGACCAAGAGAATCGTGAATCTTTTTGAACGTGGCAAGCATCGAAATCGCGGTATGGATGGATCCATGTTGATCAGGCTGGAGATGGCGTCGAAACTGTCTCAGACTGGAGAGGACGAGATCCACGAGAATTTGCTCGTGGTGGTCGTCCGTGTCGTCCTCGCCAGGGACTTTGGGGGGAAGGAACACGTGATTCACGAGGAAGAGAGCCGCGTCGAGGTAGAATTTCATCTTGAGTAGGCGCTGGTTTTGTTGACAGGATTGATCGATTAGTATACAATAGAGGAAAGAGAGGGCTAGCTGAGGATTAAATCAAGTGTAGCAGCTAGGCGCGAGGCTGACTTCATGATGAATCGTACTTTTGAAGAGATCCAATGCGTTGATACAGAGTCGCTTTGCCGCGGGGGTCTCTTTCTGCCTGGCGTCTGTCTGCCTGACCATCGCAAGGCTGAATCTCGTTGACTGGATGGACAACCAAAGAGAATGCAGCATAAGTGGAATGGACGGTCCGGACTGACTCGTAGACTGTGTAAACCATGCTACTGGCTATCCAAGAGATACTATTGGTAGGCAAGGTATATCTACTCGTATCAACCGACAAATAGTACCAAAGATAGACTTATAAAGACTTCATCTACTACATACAGAAAGAGTAAAACTGACTGTGAGACCATGGAAGAAGAGACAGGCAGAGATAAGCTCTTGTATTTAGACAATTAGAAATGAGATGCCTCCAACATAGCCTGTCCTTGAAGCATTAAAGCATAAGTAGAACCAGTCTGACCAGACAGCGCCAAATCAGAATCTTTGAGAGATAAACTATTAATATAGGTACAGTAGGTGATAGACAATAAGCGATTGATATAAACCGTCAAATATAATAGATTTGTTCTATCCAGTAAGGTGTAGATAGTACAATTTATACTAGCAATCCTAGGCTCAATAGAGTATTGTATATTACACAAAATACTAGGAGGATCATTTACCTGGTTTACTTGTAATATTCAATACTTCCATAGGTATCTATAGCAAATACCCAGTATCCATGTAGTAATACCAGAAATGCTTAAATGCCTCAAATGCCTCATATAAAAATAGTAAAGACAGGGCGCGGAAGAAAGTGCCGCCGGCACAGCCACTGAGGGGAAACACTCGAACAGACGGCCTCAAAACCAAGTCTGCCATCCTCCTTTCTGAAGCACAGATTCTCAAGTCTTCAGCGAACGATGATTCCCTCCGAAAGCACGATTGCAGAGTTCCTGGCCTTTGCGCCAGAGGCAGACGAGGGCAAGGCCTTTGTGTTCCTTGAGGTAGAACAATTCTCTCTCTCGCCGCTGCTGTGCCAAGTGGACTGACGTCATAGGGGTCGGAGAGCATCCAGGCAGCAGTGGAGAGCTTCTATGCCGATCCAGACAAATACTCCAACGCCCAGATTGCAGACGCCAAGACCAGCGGGGAGAAACCGATCGACAAGAAGATCGATGGAAACAATGATGTGCTTCCCCCGGCGTACACGCTTCCTGCTGGATACGTACCCTCGCACACGAACCCGGTCATCCACGCCGCTCTGGTGCGAGCGCGCGATGAGGTAGGTACTTTGGAACGCCTTTTTTTTATTGCCCTTTCTAATGATAGTAGCAAGAAATGCAGACCCTGCTGCAGCAGGTGCAGATCAACAACCGTATCTACAACAGCGACATCGAACCGGAGCACGAGGTAGACATATACTGCAACTGCGACATCCACCAGTACCAGCGGCGGAAATGGACGCGGCTGGGCGTGCAGAACCTGTGGTCGTCGGCGGTGATGTACCCGGGCGAAAAGGCATACAGCGACTGCGACCGGAGCGTGTTCGCGAGTAATCCGTACATGTACATCCCTTCGCCGTTTTCACGGCAATATACGGGTATGTTTGGCCCGCGGATCAGTCCCCAGATGTACGCGACTTCGATCCATTCGACCATCTCGTTGAACGCGCGGTTGAACGCCGAGGCGCAGAACGCCGTGAACAGCCGGGAACCAAAACACAGCATCTGGGACGGCGGCGCGGCGCTGGAGTCGGCCATGGCGGAGTTGACTCTGGCGCAGGAGAGACAGAAGCGGAGCGGCAGCGGCAAGCCGTCGAAACTCGCGGGTTTGAAAAGGGCATTATCGATCAGAACACCGGAAGAAAAAGAACTGCAGCGGCTGGCGAACGAAAAGACCCACGCGGCAGAACTGCGCACCGCGATTCTCAGGGAGGAGGAGGGCCGCTGGCCGGATCCCACGTGGCGGCACATCGTCGTCGCCTACCAGGAGAAAGTAGGGATGAGGCAGAAGATCTCCGGCCTGCGCCTGAACCAACCGATCCAGTACCTCCATCTGCTGCGGGCGGGGTACTTCGAACCGATCCCCGTCGCATGGGCGAACCTGGTTTCGAACCCGTTGAAGTTCAGCATCGAGGCCGCGTCGGGATGGCGAGGCATCACCCCCGCCTGGCGCGGGTACGAAGACACAGCCGAAGAACGGCTGTACTGGGTATTGAACCATCGCGAGGGCTCTGCAGCCGCGCGCATGAAGCCCGATCTCATCTCCGCGCTGGACATGGCGCGCCGGCGCATGGCGTCTGCCGTGGAACCACCCCCGGCGTATTTCTCTGCGGACGATACCTGCCATCTGCAACATACCTCGGACGGATACTCGAAGCAGGTCATGCCGCCGCCGTTCCGGGCGTACGATGCGCCCGAGGTGGCTTCCGACGATACCATGATTCTCCTGGACGTCTCTGGGTCGATGGACTTTACTCCCATGAGGCCGAATTACGACGGATACCTTATAACGGGGTACTCACGGTCGACGCAGCCAAAGAATAAGGGTAAATTTTTTCACATAAAATTGATTAGTGGATACATGCTAATTTTTTTTAGATGTCGCCAAAGCGATAGTCCGCCGGTTCACGGATGCAATGATCAACCACGACCGCAACAGAGGAGGGTACGAACTGGTGACGTTCTCCAGCCACGCGACGCCAATGGGATACATCCACCACACGAATCTCGAGACGCAATGGAACAACATCCGGTTCGGGGGCGGGACCCGCGTCATGACAGGCTGGCAGATGGTCAAGGAGCTGCATTTCCAGAAACACGCGCAGTCGGCGACGCATCACCCCGTATACGGGTGGCAGGCGGGGCCGAAGACACCCATGCTCCGCCTCCTCCTCCTGCTTGACGGCGAGGCCACGGACATGGACGAGTTCGAGCTGGACCTCCTCAGTTTGTCGTGGGTGCATGTCACCATCTTCCTGATCGGCGTGGACGGGTGTCCGCACCACCATCGGCATGCGAACGAGCTGCAGCGGATCAGCGAGGTGAATCACCACGTCTCGTTTGTCGATGCGCAGGGCAACACGCCTGAACGGTTCGTCACGCATGAATTACTAAAGAGACATCTGGGGTATGATGTCTCGATGGCTGAATTCGAGCGTCTCGAACTGCCGCCGGCCTACGAAGAGTGATAGTAAATGTATATGAATGTATATGAAATTATATGAAATATATTACATAGAGCTATCATCATCGTTCAACCGCCAGACAACCTCGACGACCTGCGCCTCGGTTTCCTCATCTCCTTCATGGAGATAATACTGCCTGACGACTTTCTTGGCGACAACGGCCTCCTTAAGACGCAGGGAGAGCTTGCCCGTATCCTTTGGCCGAAGCGGGCCGAGACTAAAGGCAAACTCGTTGCCCTTTCTCGTCATGCTGCGGTCCCACGTCTCCTCCATCCCGAGCAAGTCATCCAGCAGACTCGAATACTGGATCAGACTGAATCCGTTGACGAGGAACCAGTCGTCGTTGAGCCGCCACCGACGCAGCAGACACGCGTCGCCGCACACGGCCGACACGGCGCTCATCTGCACCATATCCGCGTCGAACCAGGATTTCCAATGATGAAGCGAGAGAGGCAACGGTCGTCCGGACTCGTAGAAACCGGACGCATCCCCGTGCAGATCGAGCTGGTAGAGGCCCCTCTCCCAGGTGAATTTTGTCGTCGTGTACGTGTATATACACCGGGCCAGACGCCAGTCGCCCGTGTCCGTGAACTTGCGGCAATCCGGGTACACTTCGTTCAAGGTTGTGAGGAGCGGAATCGAGAGGAAGACCCCCCCGCCGCCGTACGCCATGTACCCCCATACATGCATCTGAGCGAAATCCTCGGACAAGGCCCCGATATACTGCGGCTGGGAGGCGTCATAGGAGTCCAGCCGACGGACGAGATTCGTCATGGAGGGAAAAAAGGTATCGTCGTCGATGAAAGACACCCATTTGGTGTCGGGCGTGCGCTGCTGGAAGAGCACCCGCACCAGCGAGAAGTACCGGTCGAGGTACTCTGCGCGATCCTCGAAGATCTGCAGGTGGATGCCGAGTTCCTCTGCGCGACGACGCACCAGCACTTTATTCTCGTCGGGCTCGACGACGGCGATGATGCGGGCGCCCGTGCCGCGCGACCAGTGGGCAAAGGCCTCGAGCGACTCGTTCAGGCGGGTGATGGTCGTCGCGACGCCGAACAGGATGTGTGACGCGTCGGCGCGCGACGGGTTGAAGGGGACGTGCAGATGGACGTGCGGGTCGCATGCTTCGTTGGGGAGGATCTCAAAGTGGTCTCGTTTGTTCGCGAGCGAGATCTGACGGTACGCGGGTAGCGAAGTGTCGAGCCTGTCGGGGAACTGCTTGAAGTCCTTGCTCGCGCTGGCGGTGATTTCAATGCGGGAATACTGCACCGAGGTCAGCTCCGATTTTGCGTTCACGTTCCACGCGCGCAGCCGGTCGAGATTGACGTTGCAGCCGCCATTCTCGCCGTCTGGGTCGACGTCGGCGGCGTCGTCGCTGCTGCTGGTGCTGCTGGTGCTGCTGCCGAGAACGAGGGGGTTCGCGAGATCGGATAGCGGGGCGCTGCGCGAGTACAGGACGACGACGAGGGCGGCGCAGACGAGGAGAGCGGCGGCGACCAGGGCTCTGAAGAAGGCGCTCTTGCGACGATGGGTAGTCATGCCGTCATCACATGGAGATGAAGTGAAGTGAGGTGAAGAGGAGAGGGAGAATTGGAGTTGATCGGACGAGAGAGAGATAGGAGACGACGCGTGGCCAGTGAAGCCGTGGTTTGTTATTGGTGGATTGAGTGGGGAGATGACGAAGCTGGATATTATCACTGTACTACATATAACTACTCTGTACATATATTAGGTTGATATAGATTTATATAAATAGAATATGTATATCAAGTACTAAACAGTTGGTATTCAATTGATTTTGTGGTGTCAACTTGTAGAGTCAAGGTACTAGAGTTGAACTGATTGATGGGATCAACAGTTTTCTAATATTATCGAATTTAACCTGATGGTAAATTAAATAGAAAATATATAATAATCATGAATACTATAGTATCTACTCCAGACGCAGTAGATGTAGTAATACATTTTATCAGTAGAAGCCATATTAATTTTCTGATGGATATTGGTATGGTGTTGTAGAGTAGGTTTACTGTAGTATCAGAATCTATCTATCAACCATCTATCAAATCTATCAAACCACAGACAACCTCAACAACTCTCTCCGGCAGACTCAAGTGCACCATATGGCCTGCACGGCACCGCTGGACTGAACTCCCCGCCAGCGCCGCCAACTGCTCCTGCAGAGACACTGGAATGGCCTGATCCTCCTCGCAGATGAGATACACCGACGGCACGTCTTTCCAGCCTGTATACGAGACTGTTCCGTCCCAGTCGTGCGCCGGTTGCGGTTTCAACACAGCCAGCCATTTCGTTTTGTCAGACTCGGAGAGATCGTTGAACAGGATGGTTTCCGGTTGCGCGCAATATGAAGAGCCGTTCTATCATCAACAAATATAAATATGAGACCAGCAAATGGATAAGTAGATGTAAAGAGAGAGAGAGAGAGAGAGAGAGAAAGAAAATACCTCCACGACAGCAAAAGGCAAGGGTTGGTGCGTATATCCCTGGGGAAACACCGCTGCCGCCAAAAAAACAATCCCTACCACCCCCCCTGTTTCTCCAGCAGCGTGTCGCGTCTTCCTGTCGAGTCCCTGCATGGCTTCGCTGCCGAGAAACCCGCCGGCGGAATGGAGAACGAGCAGGACGTCTTCTCCGGCGACCACGAGGCGCTCGATGTGCGTGCGGATAGACAGGATGTCGTCGCCCATGGTCGGGTTGCCGGGCGAGACAGTGCCGGTGCTGGGCAGCACGGCGGTTTCGACGGTGTATCCCTGGGATTGCAGGAGGGAAGAGACGGCACTGAAGACCGTTGGGCCTTCCCAGAAGCCGGGAACAATCAGAATGGAGGGCATTGCAGTATGTTGTTATGTTGTGTAGGTAGTGTAGTTGGTGTTGCAGTGAATATATAGGCGTTGGGCTTACTAGATAGGCGCTGGGCTTAATACGCTCTGATTTGGTGGCTCGCGTAATTCAATAGTTCTGCAGAGAATACGACAATACTAAGTTCTTATTAACTTTACCTATAGTCAATTGGTTCATCTTACAGGATTAAGCGAATTAAATGGCTAGTTGAAGTAACAACCTATTGACGGTGCTTACTGAGTACTTACACAGCCCCAAAAGGATCAATTACTCCGTATTATTGGTAGTATTATGTTATATAATTATGAATTACTTTCAGACAATGCTAGTAGACTATCACTATACCCAAGTCAGCTGTAGCATAAGTGTCCAGTTGGTCCAAAACGAGAACAACTATATTACTCACTGAGTACTCGCCCACATCTCCTCCTGCGTCGGCAAATTGACCACCATAAAATACAGAACGTCTGTTCTCTCGTCGCAGAGATCATCCTGTCGATCCCGGGTACGGGGATGTGTCTGCCAGAGACCAACGCAATGAACGAGCCGCTGTTCGCCGGGTGGTTGGGGTCATTGAAGCGCGATTTCATGGGGGGCGTTGTTCGGGTGGTAGTGGGTGTTCTGATGCCTATTAATTAGAATGTGATAGAAGTAGAGATATAGATGTAGACTCACCCATTCTATATTCGCCTTTCTGCCAGCCAGCGCGAAGAGCGTTTCCACCTCCCCTGGTCTCCCTGCGACTCCTGTCGATATCCGGATACACCAAGGGCGCCGTCTCGGGCAGCTCAACCTCTCCATGTGTCTCGCCACTCGCAATCCGCATGTTCTCCCTGAAAGTGGCCTTGTCGTGCGTGCTCAGCTTGTTCACCGTCTGGGCCACGTCGAGCCGTTCCCCGTGGAACAGCTGGCCCAGGAGCGTGGTATGAGTCTCGCCACTGGTATCTTTGAACGCCATCACGAGCACGTACTGCCTACACGGCATGAAAGACCTCCTCGTTCACCCGGTCGAGAAAGGTGTTGCCTCTTGAGCGTGCCTGGAGTTTGCGCGCTGTGCCCGCTGCAAACAAGGCAATCAGGCCGATCACGTGGGCTGGCGGGCTGGGAAATGGGAATCGCCCCAATAAACTGCGTCGCGACGAAGACAACGTCCATCGTGGTAGGAGCCTGCAGCTTGAATGTATCTCGTGGTTTCTAAGCTTACACTGTGCTCTGTCTAGGGATTCCCCTCCTGCAGCATCGCTTCCTGCACTTTGATCTTCTATGGTTGATCGACACTCGGTTCTTGTCTCATGCTGGATGCCATCGTGTCCGATTCCCATACAGCTTCGTCTTGGTGGATTTCTGCGGTAAGAACAGAGGGCCCTTTGGATTCCTCTCCATTATCACTGGCATCTGACCGTTCTCAGGCCGGAACTGGGCGCTTGAACAAGGACTGGTATGATGAAGACAACAATTGATAGACCGAATGAGAAGATATCAACGTGTCTATAAGATGGTACCGCATACTACATATAGAATGTCTTGCTATACTGACGAATGATGTAGGATCGTCGTGGGGGTGATCATTGGCGTCTTTCTTCCTTTTCTGGCATTCTCTCATCAAGAAGCAACAAGGTATGCTGGTTATACAGTGTTAGAGCTATTCTCTACACCTTATCAAATGTGACACTTTCCACCTCTGGATCCTCCCTCTGTTCGAGGGGAAACCGGCGTGCAAACCAGAGAATGACAGGAATCCCCAACAGATACACCCCCCACAGCGCTGCATTCACTTTATACCCGACTTTATACTCTGGCGCCTGGCTGGCCGGGTAGATGAGGACCGGCACCCACGCATAGAACACATATCCCATTGTGTTGAGCCACCCGAGAAGGATGGCCCTCTCCTCGGCGGAACCGCTACACAATTCATTCCCCCAGGCGAACAGCAGCGCCCCGGTACCCACGGGCGCAAAGGTAAGGAACCAGGCCACATATTTCAATCCAACAGGGATCCCAGTCCACACGGACAGCAGGGTTCCGCCGAGTAATCCCATTGCGGCGCCGAACATGATGATCGGCCAGCGCTTGCCGATCGCGTCGCTGATAATCGCAAAGCACAGGGCGCAGACGATTTCCACGGCGTACCCGCCCGAGGGGATCACGTTGATCTGCGCGACGGTATAGATCTCGAGGGATTCCAGCCAGAGGTTCATATACGATGCGATATGGAGAGCAAGAACGTAGCACCTGAGATTTACAGTCAGCAATGATTCGGTATATGAATAGTAGATAGGGAACATACACGTATGGAATGACCATCACGTAAAGAGGCCATTTGGTCGCTGTAGAACGCAAGACCTCCCAGCTGAATCCCTTGTGTGTCGCTCTTCCGACGCGTTGCAGCCGCGTCTGGGCAACCTGCCGGTCTGTCTCGTTCAGGTAAAACACCCTCGAGGTGGCGGGAGAGTCCGGGATGAGCCAGAAGCCCGCGAGCGCGATGGGGATGGAGATGATGCCGTCGAAGATGAACAGCCAGCGCCAGCCGGGGAGGTGCGCCGTTCCGTTCATCCCATTATATATGCCTGCTTGAAGAAAGCTAATACATTAGAACACCGAACATTCCAAAGATCATTCAAAGAAGAGATATATACCCCGAAAACATCTGCGCCGCAGCGCTGCTCTGTTGGAAAATCACCGACCGCTTCCCCAGCTCCTGCGGCGTGTACCAGCTCCCCAACAGCGTCATCATGCCCGGATACGCCGACGCCTCACACAGCCCGATGAGAAACCGGAGGGCGTACAGGCTCTTCACGTTCGGTGCAGCAGCCATACACATGACGAGCGCCCCCCAGAGCAGTTCCAGCGCCGGCAGCCAGCGCGAGGGGCGCACCTTCATCTGCACCAGCTGCGAGGGCAGCGTGCCGAGGATATATCCCACCGTCCAGCAGGTGGTCAGGATGTTCAGCTGGTTGCCGTACATGTGCAGGTCGTCCTGCATGCCCGACACGTACGCGTTCGACACGTTGGTCGAGTCGAGGTACATGACAAAGTAGTACAGACACGCCCAGATGAGGTAGAAAGTGTCCAGCCGCCGGACGAGGCGGTGTTCCTCGACGGGTTTGTCGTCGAGGGAGTCCCAGAGATAGCCTAGAAGCTTCATTCTACAAAAGATGAAAAATGAATAGAAATATAACCAGAAAATAATCACTAGAAGACTGATATAGTTATATAGTATGCCTATCTATCACGCCATCATCCTGCCAATGACGATAGGCGTAGAGCTCCCGTATATAACACATACACATACCTTTCTACTACATATCATCCTTGGATTATCATTCTGTAGAATGCACGGTATTCGCATTTCAATCGGTAAGATCCGATATTCCTATATATATATATATATTCTAGTCTAATAAGCAGACCGCGGAGGCACGTTCTGCGACGTGATCGCTCAGACGTCCGACGTCCACGTCTTCAAGCTGCTGTCTGTCGACCCGCAGAACTACCGTGATGCGCCCACAGAAGCGATTCGAAGAGTCCTCGAGATCGTCGAGGGGAGATGCATCCCCAAGGACGAGCTCTTGGACGCTTCTTCCATCGGTAGGGAGCCTTCCCGCTTAGGCTTAGATCCAGGGTTAGGGTTAGGGTTAGGGTAGGGCTAGGGCTGACTAAACCATATGATAGGCTCCTGCCGCATTGGGACAACCGTGGCCACAAACGCCCTCCTGGAACACAAGGGCGCCCGGTTTGCTCTCTTGACCACCAGGGGATTCAGGGATCTCAGCGAGATAGGCGACCAGTCCCGCCCGAAGCTGTTTGACTTGAATATCCGCAAACCCTCCTTGTTGTTTGATACTGTCGTTGAGATCGACGAGCGTGTGACGCCTGAAGGATACGAGTTGGATCCAGCGCCTGTGCAGACAGACTGGAGGGACAATAATGACCCTGACCTCGTCCATACGGCCAGTGGAGAGGTGATTCGTATTATTCGCAGACTGGATGAGGATCAGACACGCTCTGTTCTCAGAGATTTGAGAAAGCAGGGGTTTACGGCCGTTGCGATTGCTTTTCTTCACTCCCATCTTTACCAGGGTATTCCCTCGTGTTCTTTCCCTTCTTTTCCTTCTACTTCTTATCTACGTGTCCATCTAATTTCATAGAACATGAACGTCTGGCCGGTCGCATCGCAGAAGAAGAAGGCTTCACCGTCTCTCTCTCGTCAATAATCTCCCCTCGGATCAAGATTCTGGAGAGAACCACCGCCGTCTGTACGGACGCGTACCTCTCCCCCGTCGTCAGACAGTACGTCGACAACTTCCTCGCAGGGTTCAAATGCCCCCCGCGGAGAATCGATTTCATTGCCTCGGACGGCGGCCTCCGCCTGGCACCGGGGTATACAGGCAATGCCGCCCTGCTGAGTGGTCCGGCGGGCGGAGTTGTGGGCGTCGCCCGAGCGTGCTATGATGAAGAGACCCGGACCCCGCTGATCGGGTTTGATATGGGAGGCACCAGCACTGACGTCTCGCGCTTCGACGGCCGTTTCGATCATGTCCAGGGGGCAACCATCGCGGGCAGACGGATCGCCGCGCCCATGTTGAATATCGCGACTGTGGCGGCGGGCGGTGGGTCGATGCTTTTCATCAGAAATGGGCTACTAGTTGTAGGGCCGGAGGTGAGTTTCTTTCTTTAATCTTCTTCTTCTTCTTTTTTTTTTTTTTTTTTTTTTTTTTGATGTGCTGACAATGAGTAGAGCGCTGGTGCTCATCCCGGTCCGGCCTGTTATAGGAAAAGCGGCCCTTTGACTGTCACCGACGCGAATCTCTTCCTTGGTCGACTGGATGTGACGTCTTTCCCTGCAATATTCGGCGAAGACGCCAATCAGCCGTTGGATAGAGACGTCGTGGAGAAGAAGTTCACTGAACTGGCAGAAGAAGTAGATCTCAGTCCCGTTCAGCTGGCGGCCGGGTTTATCCAGGTCGCCAATGAGAGCATGTGCCGCCCAATTCGCAACGAGACGGAGGGGAGGGGGTTCCTTACGGCTGACCACCACCTGGTGAGCTTTGGGGGCGCGGGCGGTCAACACGCCTGCTCGATTGCCTCGAATCTGGGCATCAATCGTATTCTTATTCATCGCTATGCCTCCCTGCTGTCTGCGTACGGGATCAGTCTGGCTGAGACAACCGCAGAAATGACTGAGCCCTCCTCGCTGACTTTATCACATCACAACACTCATAACGACGAGACGATGTCACTGCTGAGAGAGAGAGAAAAGGAACTCCAAGCTCGATTGGAGACTGAATTGTGTTCTCAAGGAGTCACCGATAAGGAGTCGATCGTGTACACTACCTTTCTCAACCTGCAATACCGTGGAATGGATACTAGTCTTGCCGTCGAAGAGCCAGAAAATGGTGACTATTCGGCAGCGTTCACCGCACAGCATCTCCGTGAGTTTGCTTTCACTACTCCACGAGATATCGTTGTCGATAGTATCCGGGTGCGAGCGGTGGCAAGGAGACCGCGTGAGGGTGTCCGGATCAATCAGAGCATCGCTCTCGCAAAGGCAAACACCGTGTCTGCAACACCTGAGCGACAGCAAAGAGTCTACCTCGATGATGACTGGCATGATGTCCCGGTCTATAGATTGAGCTCACTCGCTGTGGGGGCTCAAATCAAAGGGCCAGCCCTGATCGCCGACGAGACTCAGACCATTCTCGTCGAAAGCAGATACGAGGCCATCATCACCGAAGAGCATGTGGTGATTGACCGTGGAGAGGAAGCAAAAGTTGACTCTCAAGAGACTGGAGTGTCTCCTGTCCTGCTCTCCTGCTTCGCAAACCGGTTTATGGCGATCGCCGAACAGATGGGCCATACATTACAGCGCACCTCGATCAGCACAAGCATCAAGGAACGACTGGATTTCTCATGTGCCCTCTTCGCCCCAGATGGCGGGCTGGTCGCCAATGCACCACACATCCCTGTCCATCTGGGGAGCATGCAGTTTGCTATCCAATACCAGCACGAACGGTGGAAAGACGACCTACAACCGGGGGATGTCTTACTCACCAACCATCCAGAGGCAGGAGGCACCCATCTCCCGGATCTGACAGTTGTCACACCCGCGTTCTACAACGGCGAAATCATCTTCTACGTCGCTTCTCGAGGCCACCATACCGATATCGGCGGGATCGGCATCACGAGCATGGTCCCAGACTCGACGGAGCTCTGGCAAGAAGGGATGATGGTGCATTCCGCACGGATCGTGCGAGGCGGCGTCTTTCTCGAAGATGAAGTGCGTGCTCTCTTCGCCAAAGCGGCCGAGTATCCGGGCTGCAGCGCGACGAGACGCTTGGGCGATAATCTGTCAGATATACGGGCCAAGATTGCCGCCAACCAGCGCGGGATCAGACTCTTGCAACAGCTCTGTGATGAATTCGGATTACCCAGAGTCCACACGGCTATGGAGGGGATCCAACGCACTGCCGAAACTGCCATCCGGACCTTGCTCAAGAAAATGTACCACAACACCCGACTGGCGCAGCCGTTAACCGCGTCTGACTTTTTCGACGACGGCACCGAGATCAAAGTGGCCATCACATTGGATGAAGAAGGCGGTGCGTTGTTCGACTTTACCGGGACGGGGGCCCAGACGTACGGAAACATGAACATGCCCATTTCCATCACGCACTCAGCCATTATATACGTGCTCCGCTGCCTGGTGGATATGGAGATCCCCCTGAACCAGGGCTGTCTCAACCCATGCACCATCCGCGTTCCGGAGGGAAGCATCCTCAACCCGTCGCCCTCTGTGGCCATCTGCGGATCCACCATCGCTTCCCAGCGGATCACCGACGTGCTGCTCAAGGCCCTGAATGCGGCCGCCGACTCACAGGGCTGCGCAAACTCACTCGGCTGGGGAATGGGCGGGAAAGATCCCCGCATCGGACAAGTGATTCCAGGCTGGAATTATTCCGAGACCGTCGGTGGAGGGTCCGGTGCCGGACCCTCGTGGCACGGCGTAAGTGGTGTCAACGTGCATGCGACAAACACGCGGGCAACGGATCCAGAGGTCGTCGAACGGAGAACGCCCGTGATCATCACCCGAGACGAGATCAATCTGCACTCGGGCGGCGAGGGCTTGTTCCGCGGCGGAAACGGCATCACGCGAGAAGTCCAGGCCAGGATCCCTCTCACCTTCAGCATCCTGTCTGAACGCCGTGCTACGCGGCCATCGGGGCTCGCGGGGGGCCAACCGGGTAAGGCAGGCGTGAATTATGTGTTTCGGAGGAACGAGCATGGTAAAGAGGAGAAGATCAATATCGGAGGCAAAGCTGTCATCAAGTTGAAAGCCGGCGAGAGGATTCAGATCAACTCTCCGGGGGGTGGAGGGTGGGGGGTGCCTCAATGAGATGATTTATTTCTACCTTTGAAGAGTGAGGGTGACATCTCCTATGGAGTACTAGACTTGACATTTAGCAGCCGGATTAATCCAGCTTATCCTAATGAACTATACTTCATCCACACGGCCCCTGCTGCCACCATGACAGTGATCAAAATGACGCCCTTCCGGAGGATTCTCCCCCCAGCAATCTTGAGCATGAGGTCGCTCCGCTCCGCAAAGGCCTGGCGGTCGTTGACCCGTGGAAAGGGTACATCAGGGACATCTTTACCCAGGAACGCACACAACGGCTCCCAGCCATCTTCAAGTTTGAAATCCAGCAGCCGCTCCCTGGGGGTCACCCGCCGGATGGTCTCGTAGTGCTGGCGGTAGACCTTCCTGGCGTTCTGCTCCAGCTCGCGCCGCGAATTCGCCCGGAACTTGCCCCGGACCCAGGTGTTGGTCATCTCCTGGAAGGTATACATCTGCGTATCGAGGCGGACAAACGCCGACACGGCCACGCTGAACATGTACTTGATAAACGAGTCGTGGAAGCTCTCGTACCACGCGTCCACGTCGCGCTCGACAATCACCACCTTCGCCTCCGGGTACGCGGCGATCAGCTCCTCTGCGAACGCGATCGAGGGGAAATCCGAGGCAATCTCGTAGTAGCCCAGTAGCTGGTCAAACTCTTGTCGACCAAAGGGTTTCATCTTTGCCTGAGAGGGAAGGAAAAATTTGGCTTCCAGTCCTTCCTGCCACATCCGCGTGTCCTGCACATGCATCCACTGGTTGAAGCCGTGGATCGTCGGGCCAAACCCTAGCGTTTCAAGAGCAGTCTGCATGGCTTCAACACCAATTAGTATTCATTCTTCCTGCCAACACAAGTACTCACACATTGTCCCCGTCCGGGGCATGCTCAGCGCCAAGATCTTCATGGGCACCTCCCGCGAACGCGTGCGCGGGTCGATATTGCGGTCCGGCACAAACAATTCAGGGTACTTTTCTCGGTCGGTCGACATTTCTCTGTTCTCTGTTCTCTGTTCTCTGTTCTCTGTTCTCTGTTCTCTGTTCTCTGTTCTCTGTTCTCTTGTTTTTTCTGCGGTTGGAAAGAGGAGTTTGTTGGCTCGTAAAGCTTTATATGACGGGATGAATGGGGGCTAGCGTCGAAAGACCTTCCCAAACGGGATGCTCAGCGCTGACAAGTGACGTCATATTACTTTCTGCCTGAGGCAAGAAATGGTTCCTGAAAAAGCTGCCTCAGGCATTATTTGTTGCCTGGTTCGAGGCTACGCACTAACCCGGTTGGGAAGCCCGGGCTTACGTCGGGTAAACCGGCCTTCCCGTGATCGCGTCACGAGATCGCCAGAGACTCGAACAGTCTCGCAGACGTCGTCCAAACATGCCCAACGTCGGTCGTCCCAGCAGAGACTGCCACGCCTGTCGCAGACGACGCACAAAGGTAGAGAGTGTCCCCGAGGTTTGTGGAGGCAGTGACTGATCGTGTGCTGGACTTTCTAGTGTGATCTCACGCGCCCTGGGTGTCTGCGCTGTCACCGCCGCAGCGAGCTCTGTCCGGGATATCGCGATGAGCTGGACGTACGATTTCGCTGCGAGAATGTCGCTACGCTCGGGTCTGGGCGGCACGTTGCCTTGGCAGCTGCTCGGGGGGTGATTGGACACCGGCCGTTACGGGTAGTTTTCGAACCTGGCACGAAAGACGAGAAAGAGAAGAGGTACTACGTACCCCTTGACGGCCCACCTTAATAAACTAACAGCTTGATAGGAGAGGGGATCTGCCTCCAGAGCCATCTTTGCAGATTCCCGAGGCGCTAGCCCACTTCCTAAACTACACCTCGCTCACACTACTGCTGCTGACGCGCGAGCGCTTCATGGACGCCTGGACGATCGATACGCCTTTACTAGCCACGCAGCACCGGTTCTTTCAGCTATCATTGTGCGCGCTGGGGATGCTTCATCGCGTCTCCCTGCTGGAGGACAGCACGGGCGGCGCAGCCCTGTTGAAACAGGGTGAGCGCGCCGCGGCGCGCCGCGCCCACGCCCAGGCCAAGCGTGAATTCACCACCGCCATTGCTTGCATCACGCTTGAAAACGGCGCCGCGGTACAGGGCTTTGCGTTTTTCGAAATCCTTCTCACGCTGGCGGCTCTCGCGACCGCAGCGCCTGTAGATTCCTCATCGACAGACCCGCTCGACGGTGTCTCCTCGCTCCTCGCCGCCATCCGTGCGTACTGGAGCCTGCAGCCTGTAACGGCCGTCCACTTACGTACCACGGCGATGAAAAAGTGGCTGACTGCCTGCAATCCGGTTTCTTCTTCTTCTTCTTCTTCTTCTTCTTCTTCTTCTTCACTGCCAGAGCGGAGCATTCTTCAGCGCATCCGTGGCTTGTTCATTTTGCTCAGGTGGCAGTGTTGCGAAACCAAATACCCGCGAGACGAAGTACAGACTTGTCTCTCTGCCCTGACAGTGCTGCACGCATTTTATACGGGTGTCGCGCTGCGTCCTCTAACCTGGGACGTCATCCTGACCTGGCCAGCCATCGTCGCGCAGCCCTTTGTAGCCCTCGTGCAGCGGCGCCAGCCCCTTGCGCTCCTCGTCCTCGCTCACTGGTGGGTGCCTGTATGTCGCGGCTCGGACCAATGGCTCCTCCACGGACTAGACCGCCGGTTTCTTGACTGCGTCGCACCGCTGGTCGGACGGGAGTGGTCCTTTGCCTTGGACGGATTGCTAGAGGGGAACGCCGGGTTTGCGATGGTCTCCTACGATACAAACCTGTCGCTTTTACCGGCACAGGCAAAGATTCCGTTGTATTGTCGGAATCCAGCAATCGGCCATGGATGACGTACAGTGTACTACACCACACAGTACGGAGTATACATCGGAGATATCCAAGAACAAGTCAATCTATAAATAACATCGGACTCATCTCTTGCCCCGTAAATCCGTGGCTTCGCCGACTTCTTTTTATCTTGGGCCGACCGGCGCCAAGTCATGTGACGGACGCGCGTCGCCGAGTGTTTCCTTCGGCCCCCGCCAGATCCCGACCACGATCGCTTCTGCGAACCTCCAACCGACAGTGAAAAAGCAGGAGTATCATCGAGAGAAATGGTGAACAAACTGCTTGCCATCCCGCTTCTGGCCGGTCTGGCCGCCGGGTGGAAGAATGACGGGCCCGCCAACGCCAACCACCTGTTCAACGCCGTGCATGCCGTGATGCGACACCCGGAGCTGGCGCAGTTCCCCAACGGCGTGTCCTTCTTCCTGGCCAGCGTGCCGCAGGGGACGCGCTTCTACCACGGCACCGGCCATCCCGAGCCCATCCCGGGTCTGCAGTGGGTGGCCTTTGAGCCCGAGCATGCCTTGAATTTCGCCCGGATGGCGCGAGGTGGTCCGCCGGGAGGGGCAGCAGGAGGGAAAGAAGGAGCAGGCACGCAGCAGCCGTTGATCGATGGGGGGGACAACGGCGGGGAGGAAAGATACGGGTATCTGCACACATATGTGACTGCCAAGGAGCTTCGTCTGCTTTATATCGACGGCATGTCGGCCGGTCCGGGCGGCTCGCCGCAGTCTCAGGACCGCATCCTGTTCAACGACACCATCAACAACGATTTCAGAGGGGGCCCGCGTGTCGAGGGTAGCCTCGGCGGGCCGGCGCCTGATCAGCAGCGTGCCCGGCTGGGGTGCCAGATGGCCAGCGAGACCTGGGGGGGACGCATCGATGGCATCCTGCGCACCGAGGGCGACTTTGAGATCATCATGTGCGACTTTGAGAACAGTCTGGACATTGTACGTGTTGTCCAGACCAAGCCTCGCCAGAGAACGAGAAGCCTGGAAGAGTCTGGCTCCAAGTTTGGGAAACGTGGGTTTTTTGGTGGAGACGACTGGGAACACGGCCGTGAGCACGGTCCTGGCGAGCATGGTCCTGGTGAACGCGGTCCCGGTGGACGCCCTGGTGGACGCCCTGGTGGACGCCGTCCTGGCGAAGATGGCCCTGGAGAACATGGTCCTGGCGAGCACGGTCCTGGCGAGCATGGTCCTGGCGAGCATGGTCCTGGAGAACATGGTCCCGGTGGACCTGGTGGACGCCCTGAAGGCCCCGGTGAAGGCCCCGGTGGACGCCCCAGCTTCGGCCCCGGCCCTGGACACGGCGGCCGCCTGAGGTTCACGGCGCGCTACGACGATCTGCGCGGGCACCAGGCCGTGATCGACTTTGAGCACATGGTGAGCGCATTCAGCTACGACATCGACCTATTCCCGAACAACGCGACCCGCCCGATGCTCAAGGACGTCCCCCGGGCCTCGCTGGACCCTATCAAGCGCGACCTGGACGCCATGATCCTCTCTGAATCGCCCGCCCGCGACGTCTTCAACTGGCAGGCTGTGACGGACAACATCATCGACCGGTACGCGGCCCGTCTGCGGACCTACGCGGATGGAACCTCCTTCGAGTCGAAAGATGCCCTGTACGAAAACCTCGAGGCTTTCTTCGCCCCCTTCCTCGATTATGCTTCTTTCCCTGACGACCCGGCCGCCGTCATCGCCAGCTGCCAGGCTCAGCTGATTGCGCCGACCGCGCCCGTCGACGGCGCCGTCGCCCAGGCCGTCCGCCATGTCTTGTTCCGCGTGTGCTCGACCTTCACGGACGTGCTGGTGCAGGATCTCGAGCTGGATGCCGCCCTGGACCGCTTCGAGGAGCTGGTCGCTTATCTGGGATGGACGGAGCTGACTGACTCTAACTAATACTGACAGTCTCTTGACTGCACTTCGGTTGTTCTACTCTCCGTGTTGATCTCAATCTTCTATCTTTTAATGTCTCGTTGTCTATAGTTAGTTCCACTTGATCATATTTACAATCGTTAGAATAGAAGCTACTCTTGTAAAGCAAGTAACCTTGTAAGAGCTCCCTCTGGCGCATCCTCGCGCGCAAGACGCACTTCCGCCATTCTGAGTCCCTTGCCGTCCGCGAGATGTTCATTCTGCAGGAGTGCTCTGAGATCATCGCCATCCTTCACGTAGAGGGTATTCCTTGACCGGAGACTCTCTGATGACTCACTAACGTCTGTCTCTTCGTTTCCGTATGCAGAGAAGAAGGCCGGTGCAAGCAGGTACCGCCAGGGCGCGACATCGTTGTACGCCTGGTTCTTGCCGTGGATGCACCGCTCGATCGTGTACCCGTCATTATTCACCACGAAGAGGATGATATCGAGCCTCTCGCGGAGCATGGTGCTGATCTCCTGCACGGTCATCTGCAGGCTGCCGTCGCCGATGAAGAGGATGGTGCGGCCCTCGGCTGTCGAGGGCATGAAGGTGGTGAAGTCGGCGTTGTGCTCGCCCTGTTGGATCTCCCGTTGGGCGAGAGCCGCCCCCAATGTCGCGGGCAGCATGTACCCGATCGATAGCCAGGTTGCTGGACCGAAGAGCCGCGTCTGCTCTGGGAGCCGGATGCTGCGGAGGCCATATGCTGAGGTGCCGGTCTCGGTGAGGATGATGTCGCCGGGACGCAGGAAGGTGGCCATGGCAGGCCACAGAGATTTCTGGGTAAGTTGCAGTGGAAGGGTAGGTTCTTTTCCTTCTTGTTCCACTCGTGCCAGCTCGGTCGCTACTACCAAAGACACCGGTAATCTTGAAGTATCAAGGGCCGCCAGGAGACGAGACAGGATTGCCTTGACGCGCAGATTGTAGAATGTCTTCTTGGCGGTGCCGACAGATGTCCCCGTGAAATTCACCGTCACGGCCGGACTAGGAATGGCCTGGAAGAAATTCGAGTTTGTATTGCTGTAGTGCGGCCCAAAGCAGAGCACCAGGTCGCTTGCATCGAAGTACGTCTTGTACGGCGCGCACTCGCCGTCGTAGATCGCATAGCAGTTGGGCAGCGTCTCATCGACTAGACTCTTACCCCATGTAGACGTCCAGACAGGCCATTGGGTGGCCCGAACGAGCTCGTTGATCTCCTTGACGAGGTTGAACGCGCGGCTCTCGCCGTCGACGAAAATGAGCGGTGCTTTCGCCGCGTGGATGCGCTCGAGAAGGAAAGACACCACCTCCTCGTCTGACTGCGAGGGGGTATCCATATCGAGCGTGAGAGGCGTCTTCAACCGCTCCGTCGAGACCGGCACGTCGACCAGATCGTCCGGGATCTCGATATACACAGGCCGGGAATGCAGCAGACACTGCTGCAGCACGACGTCGATCTGCGCGGGGGCCGTCTGCGGGTCTCGCAGACTCGCCTGGGCAACGGTGATGGCCGTGTGCATGCGAGCAAAGTGGCCGTACTCGCCGTCGCCCAGGGTGTGGTGGACGACAGTCCGGGCGTCCTGCGTGGCGCGTGGCGGTTTGCCCACGATCTGGACGACGGGGGCGCGTTCTGTAAAGGCGCCTGCGACGGCGTTGATGGCAGACAGCTCACCCACGCCGAACGTGGTGACGAGGGCGCCCAGTCCCTTGATCCGGGCGTAGCCATCGGCGGCGTACCCGGCGTTCAGCTCGTTGCAGTTCCCGACCCAGTCCAAGCCTGCAGGGGCAACATGGTCGAGGAGACGGAGATTGTAGTCGCCAGGGACGCCGAACAGCGAGCGCAGTCCCAACTGACGCAGGCGGGTGAAGAGATACTGGGCGAGGGGGGTTTCCATGGTGGTGAGGTAGTGGTGGTGGTGGTGGTGAGGAGGAGGAGGAGGAGGAGGAGGAGGAGGAAAGAGGGAAATAGAAATACCAACGATAAGATAAATAGAAGACCTCGGGAAGAATATGAGGCCGCGCTTTCTCTTCCTTTGTTGGGATTCTCACTATGAAGAAGGAGGGATAGAGGAGGATAAAGGAGGATAGAAGCGGATAAGAGGAGGGGTATGTCACGTGTTCCAGTATGCTCATCTCAGTCATCTCAGTCATACTACATAGGGTATAG
The DNA here is from genome assembly GCF_001890105.1 of Penicilliopsis zonata CBS 506.65. Lineage (NCBI taxonomy): Eukaryota > Fungi > Ascomycota > Eurotiomycetes > Eurotiales > Aspergillaceae > Penicilliopsis > Penicilliopsis zonata. The sequence goes on from NW_019208926.1 coordinate 261,419, forward strand.
TACATAGGGTAGTACATACTATAACCTCATAAGACTATATTCACTAATGGTTTATCATAGTATTATTTTGATATGGACAATCTAGAATAATACCGGATTCTTAATGCAGTCAAGATGTGGATGCCTGTCAGCTGGTAGATCTACTGTCTTATTATCTCTTAGTTATAATTTCAATGACTCTATTATAATCTACATTATCAAAAGGCATTCTATAGAGTATTTAGAGTATTATATTAATTATTTAGAGTATTAAAAGTATTAAAAGTATTTAGACTGCTTACTACGATGCTAGGCTCCTAGATAGGCTTAGCGCAGGCTTGTCTTTCTCGTCTTGAATAACTTCAATAACTTCAACTTCAATAACTTCAACTTCAACTTCATCTCATTGCTCCCAAAAGAATACATCGGTATGTCTATTCCCCTTGAATAGAGTCTCCCCAATTATAATATCGGGCATCAAAAAAATGACAAGAGTGGGATTTGAACCCACGCCCCTTTCGAGACTGGAACCTTACTCCAGCGCCTTAGACCAACTCGGCCATCTTGCCTTATAAACTGTCCTCCGGCATATCTGTTACTATCGGTCTGCTACTTCAGAATGATTTCCATCAGGCATGCTCGCCTTTTCCACTCGATCCGATCTGCCAGGACAAACAACTATTTCAGCTACACCTCCGGTCGCTGGCTGTTCAACGAGCAGCAGCAACTGGACAAACGATACATCGAGTTCGACATTCCAGCCCTGCAGCGCATCGCCGGCCAGGCAGTCGGCAGTCGATGTATGAAGATGGACAAGCTGCCCGAGGGACTCTTCAACAAGGTCTTCTCCCTGCACATGGAGAATGGCAAGGAGGTTCTGGCGAGGATTCCAAACCCGAACGCGGGTCATCCACGTTACGTGGTGGCGAGCGAGGTCGCAACCCTGGATTTTGTAAGTGACTCTAAATTAACTTGAGAATCGTGATGGATATTGGTATTTCTGACTCTCTCTGCATAGCTTCGAACTGTTCTCGATATACCGGTTCCGCGGGTTCTCTCTTGGAGCTCGTCACAGCCTAACCCGGTGGGTGCAGAGTATATTCTCATGGAACGGGTGCAGGGGAAACAGCTCAACGAGGTCTGGGATGGTATGGCTGAGACACAGCGCTTTGGTCTGGTGAAAAGTCTGGTGGATGTTGAACGGAGACTGGTCAAAGCGAGATTCTCCCTTCACGGCAGCTTGTATTATCGAAGTACACTCCAGGACACAAGCATTGGGTTTCAGGCAGATCCCACCGTTCCATCTGAATTTGTGTTTGGTCCGACGACCCAGCGGTCCTTTTGGGAAGACGGAAAACAAGCCTTGGATATTGACCGCGGTCCTTGTGGGTGGCATTCAACTCTTTATCGCAATCTTCCATCACATCTAACAGTACCCATAGGGAGAACTGCGCAGGAGTACCTGACGGCTGTCGCGAACCGTGAGATTGCTCGCGTACAACGTCTTCAAAAATCCAGCAATGTCGCCGTACCTCCAGAGAGGATTCCACAGAGCCGTGAGACTCATGTTCGCCTCCTTGAGCAATTCCTCGCCGTGCTTCCTCACATCCTACCACCAGAAGACACACTCTCTCCCGTCCTGTTACACCATGATCTCCATCCGAACAATATTTTCGTGGATGCATCCGACCATACTCGAATCTCCGGCATCATCGACTGGCAGGCAGTGTACACAGCCCCGTTGTTCATCCAGGCCAAGTTTCCCTCCGTATTTGACTGTGACGACCCATATCCATGGGGTGCAGTCCAGCCCCAGCTACCAAAAGACTTTGAATCCCTCTCACCGGCTGCAAGGGAGCACGCAGAGTCTGCACTGAGCAGGCTGAGACTGAAGAAGTTCTACGAACTGGCGTCGAGGAAATTCAACCCACCTCTCATCCGAGCCATGGACAAGATGAGAAACGACGAGGACCCGACCACCACCTTCATATTCCATATCCTCGGGCAGTCCTCCGAGGACGGTCCGGTTCCGCTCAGAGAACTCTTGATCCAGATCTACGAGAAATGGGACTGGATCATGCAACGGCGAGGGTCGGCGATACCATGTCCTATCTTCTTTTCGAAAACGGAGATCGACGAAAGTCGACAGCAGGCAGAAGCCTGGGCGGATGTATTCGCTGACTTTGAAACTCTGCGAGAGACGCTTCTTGGAGACGACGGCTGGGTGTCTCATGAGGATTATGACGAGGCCATGCGCAGGTGGGAGGAGAACAAAGCAACGCTGGAGAATCTGAAGAAGCGGTTAGAAATGATACTCTATGCCTCAATACTGTTCGCTCAATCTGTACAGAGGTGAACTCACCGAAGGATCCAGTGTTGCACTCTTTACCCCCAGTCTCGTTTCCGTCAGTTGGTATGATCAGAGAGTCATATAGTAGTAATGTACTTCTCTCTCTCGATAGACGTCACTCTGTTCTGAATCTATCACGGTCAGTTGAAGATCCAGATAACCAGAGATATATACTCACCAAGTCCTCCCAGCTCAATGAGTAGAAGGCATCACCCTTCCCATTCAGCCAGATAGTCCATGTAGAGCATGGCCTCTTGTACACTGATGTGTAGGTGATGCCTCCAAGCTATTTTCATGACTGCCGCACGCATTGCATGTGGTGATAGTATTCCATACTTGGTGTGGCATTTATCCATATGAAATCCCAATTGGCCTATATAGTCAACATCCCCAGTTCTTTCAATGCTCTCCGAAAAACATACCCCAGACCTTCTTTAAAGTTGTCTCCAGCCAGCATTCGTAGGTCGCTGTTCCAGTCTTTACTTCAGCAACCAAGACGGTTCTCTTGGGGCTTCTAAAGATGATAAGGTCAGGCTCGTGGCCCTGTCTGTAGTCCTTAGAAAAGTCGGCACCAGCTTGGAGCTCCCTAGATTCGGGGAGACCCAGAACCTCACAGGCGGCAACATTCTCGATCCACCGTGCAACCACCCCGTTCTCGTTCCCAACATGCCACATCTCGCGTGGGATGGGCTGTGCAGGTCTTTGGTTGGCGAGTAAGATGTCTGTGAACTGGCGGACCACGGCGGCAAAGAGAGGCCAAGGCGATCCCTGCTCTGGGAGAGTCAGAGAGCCTGGCTGGGATGCTCCAGTGAGGTCTGGGAGACGATCCAGCAGGCAGTACTAGGGAAGATCCCCAGTTGCTACGTTTATTTTCCAGGTGTATTCGTTGCAGCTGAAGAGGTTGTGAGTTGTGTAAGGGAGGAGAAATTTATGGGTTATATGAAAGAGGAGAGGTTTGTGAAGGAGAAGCTGTGCAGGACGACCATCAGGGTTGCTATATGTCACACTTAGGGTTTAGGGCTTAGTGATGGCCCCTATTCTACTCTTCCTCTAGATATTCCTGCTCAATTCTCACATCCAACCCATATGCGTCTGGATACTGCATCATCATCTCCGCATCGTCCTGGAGCAGGCTGCGAACCAAGCTCAACTGGTCGCTTTCCTCAGTCACCGGTGTATCATTCGTCGATGGGTCTGCATTGGATAGCTTTATGATAAACCTAGAAGCATTAGGCTGGTTCTCATCAGAGACTGATTGGAGACACATGGGAGAGATACATATGTTTTGTATCCGGATTATAAAAGACATCATCAGGCTCGATATCCTTCTGCCACCCCTGCTGCCGCATATACCTGAAGTAATTAATGGACAAGAAATGGTCCGTGGTGGGAAATAGATCACGACTCACTCCAATGTCTCGACGGTCTGCTGCATGATGATTTTGAGATCAGCTGGTAACAGGACCAGCCCTGCCTCCCTCATGAGCGGATACCTCACGCCCTCCATCCGGCTCATGGCCAGAATCCGGATCTCGCCATCATCTGGATATGGGTCGTCCGCCGTCTGCATGATATGCCCATGCGTGATATATTGTGGTGAGTGGCCTGATCCGCTAATAGCCTGGATGACCTCTGCTTCATCCTCGAAAGCTTCCTGGTAACGCTCGCGAGACAGATGCGCATGAAATGGATAAAGACTATTCCATATATTTCAGCTCTTGTATGTAGCAACATGCTTCCTCAACTCACTCGTAATGCATTTTCAAGACAACCAACTTGTTGCCTGCGTTGACATGTTCGGCTTCAAAAACTGCCGCCCGTACATTCTGCATCTCACCCGATCCCTCGCCGATGATACGCTTCAGGCGGAAGTTGTCTTCATTGATGCTCACCACCCGTCCTTCGCGGTTCTTGAATACCGTCCCTTCGGGGAACGTGCGACAGTTGGCGGGCTCGACCATTCTGCTGGAATCAGACAGATGCTAGGAGATACTCGTAGATGTTCAGCATTGAGAAAATCAAGAGTGATGATATTCAAGAGTGAGGTCATTCTTACCGCTATACTATTACTATGGAGCATACTCAGTATCTGGTCTGCTTGAGTATGATTTAATGGTGATTTCAAAGGAGAGCTGAGATATAAGAGAGTATAGTTCTTTCTGGTTGGGATGATTTCTATCAAAGTAGCCATTCAGAAGATGGACTGAAAAGAGGTATTGATGAGGGCAACATCAGCAGAAGACCTTGTTCTATAGAGTGATACTTGCCATACAATCTAGGCATTGCCATATAATTTATTGGGTGACTGAATTGACCACACAATCCCAATCCCCTGGTGACCCCCGAGTAAAGAATGACGTTTGTCTGCTGCGTCTCTTGTTCCTCTTGTTCCTTTTGTTCCTGCTCGAGGAGAGTATTAGAGTCCCATGCAATACCAGGTCTTGGTGTGCACCGACGCCTCCACCTCGCGTTCCATGGGATCATAATGCCCCTGGTGGTAGACATCGCCAAACGTCACTTGGTCCACGCATTGCACCGGAGGGAAAGGCGTCGTCGAATCTGTACAAATTAGACGCATCAAGAGGATTGTATAAGAGAAACCTGTGTTGTACTCTTGCAATCCAGTCTCTCGTGTCAATTATCAGTCAGTGTGAAGATGTGAGAAAGTCTTTGGAAAGTCTTGAGAAAGTCTTGAGGTTGTCGAAGATCAGAAAGTCACGGGGCCAGTCACATGGTCAGAGTCACATGGTCAACTCCTCTCTCTCTCTCTCTCTCTTCTTTCCTCTTCTTTTCTCTATCTCAAGAACTGCACTCTTTTCTGCCTACCCTTCCTCTGTCTTATCACGCATCATCTCAGTCTCTATCCTGGTATAGACTACACTAATGTGTCAGCATTACATATGTCTCAGAGACTCGAGGCTGAAGCCACCTCTGCAGGGATCTGGCTACGTTGAAGACTGGGGGTTCAGAGTGAGATTGATTAGAAAAAATATCCTGTCTATTTGTATGGTTCTAATAACTTGATCTGGATAGGCTACTTTATCACAGAGTTACCACCAACTTGGTAGCAGACACCCCCTTTGCATACTCGTCCAGCGCAGTCTGAATACTCTCCAGTCCGTGTCCCACAACCCGAATGTCAACCGCAGCCTTGTACTGTCCACCTTTTAGTGCCGCTGGTAGAAAGTCCTCATAGATCACTCGTGACACCTCGTTGTCCTTGATCGTGCTGGCGAAGATGCCGATCGTTTCGATGCCTTCTAGCTTCGGTAGGATAGGCCCAACCGTTGAGATCACCTGGCGAGCCTCAGGTGTCTGGCGCACCACCTCGACACACTTGGATATGGCATCTCCCTGCTTGTTGATCACATCAAGAACTCCTGCCAGCTTCTTCCCGGCTAACGCAGTGACAATTTGCTTGACAACGTCATCAGCGGCGTAGTCGAAAACCTGAGCGACACCTAGCGCTTTGACACGCTCGAAGTTGCGCGGCGAGGCAGTCGTGAACACTTCATAGCCTGCAGCGACGGCCAGCTGCACCGCGCTGCTGCCAACGCTCGAGGCACCGCCCCAGACCAGCAGCGTCTGGCCGGTCGGGGTCGGATTCATAGATGGCGGGTGTAGAGCGAGGTAATTCTTCTGGAACAGACCAGCTGCCGCTGTCGCCGTTGCCAGCGGAATCGCGGCAGCGTGTTCAAACGAGAGATTCTCCGGGATATGCGATGCTAGCCGCGCCAACACGACCGAGTACTGCTGATAGCCACCATCGCAGGCGCGCGGAGTGGTGAACCCAAGCGCAAAGCCAGCCACGCGATCGCCCTTGCGAAACCGCGAGGCTGCATTCTGGCCTACAGCGACAACCTCGCCTGCCACGTCTTCCCCAAGCACGGCGGGGTACTGGAGCGGGAAGCGGGCCATGGTCTGCAACTTCCAGTCGATCGGGTTGATAGCCACAGCGCTGTTCTTTATGACAATTTCGTCCGCAGCAGGAAGCGCGAACTCGGATGGTTTGATCTCGAGGGGATTGGCCTTTTCGGCGACGAGCCAAGCGGCGACGTTGGAGGGCATCTCTGAGGCCATTTTGAGAGCACAGAAAACAGAGAGAGATCGATGGTATATGAATCTTGTCTTGATGAATTGATGTGAGTATTTGGATATCCCTTTCTGAAGAAATCCCTCGAGTATTTATATTCGCAGAAAGAGATATCCGAAAACATCTGAAAAGGGCTAGCGCCTATATACTGACATGACGTCACCGGATTTAAGGCCTTCCTGATTGGGTAACCATTATCTCCGTCTTACTCGACGACGCCCAGGAAATTTGCTTCCTCCGTTCTTCCTTCCCCCATCTCGCTCATTTCATTTCCATTTGAGGTACTCCCGGCCGAGGAAATGGTCAATCTGACACAATACACCGGCGTCTTCCGTGCCTTTTCCGCGTCGTCGGACGAGGCGCGGCGTGGGACGCGACGCAACCGACAGCCGCTGTCTTGCTCCAACTGTCGTCTACGCAAGCTCAAATGCGATCGCGAGAAGCCCTGCGAGGCGTGTGTGTTTAGAGGAGATGCTGCGTCATGCGAATTTGTCGTCCACCGCAAGAAGAAGACAGCCCGCGATGCCCAGGCGCGTCTTGATCAGCTGGAGCAGCTGGTGACCACGCTGGCCACGAACGGCTCTATGCCGACAACAATAGAAAGTACCGCAGAGACTGGCTCCAATCAGTCAAATGATAATGGACAGACAATTTCCCCTCCTGCAAACTCAAGTCCCGCCTCTGAGACTTCGGTCCCTCTCCGCCCGGACAGCTCCTACAGCGGGCCGACACACTGGAAGGCCATCCTCGAGGGCATCCATGAGGTACAAGAATGCCTTGACGTGGCGGACCCTGATTTTCCCAACACCTCGCCGTCATCTTTCGGCGACTCGCCCGCGTCATGGATGGAGATTCTGTTCCATCACCAGCAGCCTGTGACGCGACAGGAGGTGCTGGCGACGCTGCCTGCCCCAGGGACGGTGCACCGATTACTGGCCATCTACTTCAATGTGACTTTTATGACAGCCAGCTTTATACATGCCCCCAAATTTCAGCGTGAGCTCGACGCCTTTTGGGCTGATCCGGAGGCTGCCTCGTTCCTTTGGCTAAGCATGCTCTTCTCGATGCTATACCTGGCCGCCAGACAGGCCGTAAAGACCGGCTCGTTGGCTTCAGCGGACAACAACACTGCTGATCAATATATGGCCAAGGCCGGTGAGTGCTTAGTCGCCGGCGAGTATATGCGTCCCCAGCCATATGTGGTCGAGGCGATGGTGCTGTACGCGACGAACAACTACACCCGAAGCGAGGACATGGACCCTGTGCTCTGGTCACTGTTTGGCCTTGCTACTCGGCAAGCCCAGCGGATGGGCTATCACCGCGATCCATCCCGCCTGTCTCCTACCATGAGCCCCTTCCAGGTCGAGATGCGCCGTCGCGTCTGGTTCCACGTCGAGGCCTTTGATGTGCTCTTCTCCTTCCAGCTAGGCATGCCGCCAATCACTCACGAGGACGAGTGCGACACTAATTTCCCCCGCGATCTGGCTGACGGCGAGCTTAGCGAAGACAGTCCCGGACTGCCCCCGGTCCCAGTGAGGTCCACGCCCACCCTGCTGACCTACCTATGCCACAAGGCGCGTCAGGTCCGCCTGTTCCGCCGTGCCGTCCGGCTGGCGCTCTCTCCACGGCAGCCGCCGGACCACGAGGCGATCCGGAAGGTCGACGGGGAGATCCACCAGTTGCACGAGCAGGTGCCTGCTTGCCTCCGTGCGCGGGCGATCGCCACCTCCAGCCTGGCGGACCAGGGCCATACCATCATGTACCGCGTCATGCTCGAGCAGCAGCACCTGCGCAGCGTGTGCATCTTGCACCGCGTCTATCTCAGCTGCGAGCGGGACAGCCCGCGCTTCGGTGCGTATCGCACCGCCTGTGTCACCGCCGCTCTGCAGCTGCTAGACCAGCAGGCCAGCATCCATCGCGAGATCCAGCCGGGCGGGCGTCTCCACAACGAGCAGCACATGGCGCACACGATCTCCAACAATGGATACCTGCTGGCCGCCATGATAGTGTGTCTGGACCTGCTCGTCTCGCGGGGAAACAACCCAATCACAGAACAAAACAAAACGATCACCACTCTCAAGAACGCGTACAGTATCGTGTGTGGGGATCGACACCGGTCGCGCGAGTCGCATCATGCCGCCAAGGTGCTGGCTGCGATCCTTGCCAAGGTTCAGTCATCCTACGGCAATCTTCAATGGATGGAGTCACCTTATCAGACGACCATTCCTACTGAGGACTTCCCGTCGCCTCCCACGATGTCTTCCACGGATGGCGGCAGCACCCTAGCATCGAGGGTTGATCCGGCTATCAACATGGACATGGACCCGGACTTTGACGCCCTCTTTCTAAACATAGACTCTACCTGCCCGCCGCTAAAGGGGGCATGGCATGAAGATCTAGACTGGGCGGCGATTGATCTGTATCTGCGCGAATGGCAACCTAGCTCAACTAACCCGAGCATGGGCAACGGCCACTAATTGCTGGCTTGCAGCACTAACATGTCTCTTCAACTCATTTCACATTAAGAATCGGACGATATGTCTATCAATCTGCGTAAGCTCTTCACCTCCTCCGCAGAAGCGACCTCTCCGTCTAGAATGGCCGAGGAATGAAAATATGGTGCTCTGGTTGCGACCACGAGCTGCGCGACATTACTTGCGCGCACACCACCCCCCACGATGACATCGATTCTCCCCCGCGCGGCATCCACAAGGTCAGCAATAACAGAACAGCCAGCAAAGGCATCCGGCGCCCCGCCCGAAGTCAGAACGGAGCGGAACCCACAGCCGACAAGCTGGTCGAGGGCCTCCCGCATTGCGTCGGGAGGGATGCAGTCGAAGGCGCGGTGGAAGGTACAGGGCAGCGGAGTAGCGAGAGCGACGAGCTCTGCGTTGCGGAGGATATCGATCGCCGCCGACGAGGGATGGAGCACGCCAAAGACGAAGCCGTCGACGCCCGCGGATTTGAAGGTGCGGAGGTCGTCTTTCATCGTGCTGAACTCCTCGGCGGAATAGACGAAATCGCCGCCGCGCGGACGAATCATGACGTTGACTTTGACATGGCCTGCTTTCTGCAAGTGCACCGCCTGGAAAAGAGGGAGCGGCGGGGTGGTGCCGCCTTGGGGACGGTCGACGCAGAGCTCGATGCGCGTCGCACCGGCTGCGCAGGCCAGCAGGGCGGAGGGGAGATTGAAGCAGGCAATCTCCAGGGACATTGAAATGGTATTGAATTTGGAGGACGGAGGACGGAGTACTTGTACATAGTAGAAGTAGATAGTACCCCTCAGTGGGGCATTACTTGCGATGCATGACGTAGTATAAATACGTACTCTGTACTATTATCCTATTATCCTATTATCCTATTGATACTGCTCCAGAACGCCACAAACTGCCTATTTCGGACGCCGCTCTGTTCTGTATGATATTCCAAGTTAAGAGTTTCCTTTAGATTAGTTGAGGTGATTTTGTCTGGCTAATCTATAAATCACAATCATGACGCTAGAACTAGTACTCAAACATAAAGGGATATACGGAATAGAAACGTATGTCAAAGATGGCCCCCGGAATTATCCTTTATGGACGCTCTTGACGGGTGCCGACTGCTACACGGTGAATCTGTAGATGAGGGAGAAGAAGCAGTGGAAGAAGGAGAAGAAGATTCATTGTGTGCCGCGGCACGCAGCTGTTCAATCTCCAGCTGCAGCTGGACAATCCGGTCGTGGAGGTGATTCATCTCGTCCGACCGTTTGGCGTACGACTGTAGGAGGAGGATGTGTTTCTGGTTGAGCTGGGAGACCTGATCTTCGAGGATTTGCGTGTGTCGTTTCTGGCGCTCGCGGAATGCCCTCTGAGCGGCACGATTCTGCGCCCGTCGTTTCTACCACGATTTAACCAAACTGCAGATAAACTGCAAATACATCAGTTGTACTCGGTGGTTACCTCCTGCTGTTCTGCTGTAGTGTCGGGCAAAGTCTTGCGTTTCTTCTCGTCCGAGTCCGGCATGGACCAGGCGCCAAACGCTGCGTCGGAAAATGGGGCAGCAGTGGAAAGATGGTATGGCATGTCGATGTCGGAGACGGGGGAGGAGACCTATACTTAACATCAACATTATGACTGCATAGAAAGAACTGCAAATCGTACAGTAGGGAAGACGCCGTTCAGATCCGGATAGAAGAACGGGTCGGTCATCGTGTGGGGGTAGTTGAAAGGCATGGCAATGAGTATAGAGTGAGTATAGAGTGAGTATAGGTATAGAGATAGAGAAGATGAAGATAGTAATGGTAGAGTTATATGTGGAGGGCTCTGGCTAGTGGCACGACCGCGCCTCCTCCTTAGCTTCATGCAGTATCCATCTAGCATCCGCCATTTCTTCCCTCTTCAGGCCTGCTTGGCCAACATTATATGTAAATGTATTGAATCCCCTCCAATCGGCAGCCATGACGAACGTGGCAGAGACCCCTGGGCTCCACGCTATTCCCAAAGAGGTACAATGTGGCGTCCGACTAGTGCCAAAGACCGTTAATTCCCGGCGCCCGCTGATTGGTCTCGGCCCGAGAGCCGGGGTTCCGCTTCGGCACACCAATCATATCTTCCCGGCTGATAACGTTCGCAGCTTGAATTACATGGACAGGCCAATCACAGTGGACAGTACAGAGTATGTCTTATTGATCTTCGAACAGTTCTGAGCAGCTACAGACTTATAGTATAGTTAGTACTATAGGTATCAGGCAGAAGAATAGGATACATACACGATGGTATGACATCATGGTCACTGTAATACTTGATATAAAAGATTTGATCTATTGATCTACAAGTAGTCATATTCAGACATTGCTGCAACCCTAGAGGCTAGTAATAGTATTATATACGTATTCTCTTGGCCATCTCGTCTGCCAGTACAGTATATACAGAGTATACTCTACTCTCACCACAATTCAAAACTGTCCGCCGCCATCTCCCCCAGTAGCGTTTCGTCCAGACCAAAGCCGAACGTGCCCTCGAGATCACGGAAATTGTAAACCCCCGAAGACTCGTCGACGCTGGCAGGCGGAAGCACAGGAGCCGAGGAGGAGGAGGAGGAGGAGTGAAGCGCGAAGCCGAGGCTGTCTGCGTCCTGCGCGGCCTGCTCAGCCCGAAACTGCTGCAACATCTCCGCCATGCCCGTCGCGATGTGACGGGCGAGATGGCGCTCGTTGACATGCGCCGCGACCCGGGCCAACATATCTGCGGATCGGTGGACGAGACTGACAATCTCATCGGGGTATACTTCTCCCGACGCCAGACGTCCCCACGTCGCCGCCATTTTGAGCAAAAAGGTCGCGCAAAACGCGACCATCGTATACGTGAAGACCGGGACGCCCGGAAACGCAGCGCGCAGATCGTCATCGTCAACGATCAGAGTGAGGGTGCTCATCGCCGCCGCGATGGCCGTGGAGGCAGCAGCGCGGTGTTCCCTCGACAACAACGCAGGAGACTGCGCCGAGACCCCGCGCAGAGCAAGCGAGTTGAGCTGGAACCGCGCGAAATGGAAGTACAGCACGAGCGCTTGGGCCGGGTACGAGCGCACGGCGGGACAGTCGTGTGCGCGCGGGGGCCATTCGGCGCGCCAGGCGTCCAGCGCGGCGGTCGAGTCGCGCAGCCGGGCCATCTCGGTTTCACCTAGGGGTCGGTCCGCGTCGCTGCCAAACGCAAAGTATGCGTCTGTTAAGATGGAGCACAGCGCGACCTGTGCCGCGAGCCGGGTGTCGCCTGCTTCGGCTGCTGGTCCGCGCAGGAACCGCTGCAGGTTGCGGGTCGATTCGTCGTCGACGCTGGCGGGTGGGCGCCCGTGTGCGATGCTGAACTGTCGGTCGCACACGTAGACTGCGTACCAGAGCCGGACGCGGCGGTGCGAAAGATATATATCATTATCACGATCGGTATGGTGAGGACTGTTTGCGTGTATTAAACGAGAGTAAGCCTGGTGCAGGCCGATTTCGGCGGCAATGCGCGAGGCGAGACCAGACAGCTTCCAGCTGAGATTGGCGAGGTAGAACGCTCCGATACACAGGGCGGCGACGTCGTCGAGGCTGTGGCGACGAGCAAGCGCCGACCGGCGGGCAAGCGCGACAAAGACATCGTAGCTGCGATGAAAGGCCTCTTCGCGGCCGGGAGAATGCAGGGCCCCAACGGCGAGCACGACGGCCGCCAGCAGCGAGGAGGCCCGACGCACGGCATCGAGCGAGGCGGCGGGCGACGCGAGTAAGATCCCGTCCCAGAGAAGCCGGTTGTTGACCTGCTGGAATCGCGCGAACAGAGCCTCGGCCGTCTCGCGGCTGACGAGTCCCTGCGCGATGAAGTCCTGCTCCATCACCGCCGCGCTGGGCCGCGTCCCCGCGCTGTGCCGCAGGTTCTGTAGCTTCGTCAGCTCGTACAGACTGCGCATCGGCGGCAAGACCAGCCGTCCTGCCGTGGCTGTCGTTTCTTCGCCCTCTTCATGGGGGGAGGGCGAGCGGGAGAGCGAGATTGGGAGGTGAGGGTCTGCTGAGAACGAAGCCAATACAGGCTGCTCGGTATGACGGAGAAGATGCTCCACGGCACCTCGCAGCATCGCAATCTCGGCCGTGGCGTGCGCTTTCCACTGCGCGTCGTCGGTCAGAAACTGCTGCGAGACATCGTACGCGACGCAGGCCACCCCCTGGCGCTGACAGCGCACACAGGCCGTCTCGCCGGGCGGAGTCTCACATTTTGTCTTGTGCTTTCTGCATTCGGCGCCTAAATTTCAGTCATTGTTTGAATAGATTATCACTGTCTATTTGCTGAGGGGGGCTCTTCTTACACACGCGACTTCGGGTCAGACGCAGGCCCTTGGATGGTGGCTCGGCCTCGCTGTCGGCCTGGACTGGCCGTTTTCTCGCCATCAAGGGGAGGCGAGGAGATGGAAGGATGGGGAGAGATGAAGTTGTGAAGTTGTGAAGTTGTGAAGTTATGAAGTTATTCAGAGACGGTCGGACTGATTATGTGTACAGCACGTGATTCGTGATTTGTCATCATTGCACGAGGTACGGAGGACCTCGAATATAAAAATAGATAAATAGGATAAATAGGATACTATATAGTCTATTTACTCAAATCATGTCTCATCATGTCATGGTATATGCAATATACAATATGCAATCAGCAAGCCGGGTGTTTTATTGTCGACCCTCAACCGACTGGCGGTTGGCCAGTTGGTAGCTGGGATCGGCGGTACGCGACTTGCGACCGACAAACAGCCAGCGGAAACCACGGGCGGTCGCCTTGCAGAGATCCCAGGGGTTGCAGGCGTCGAAGAGGGCGCGGGCAGGGCCGTAGTAGTGCGCGGGGAAAGCGGTCGGGTCCGTAGGGTCGGTCAGGGGCTGGTCTTTGCCGATCATGTAGGGGCGCCAGGGGAAGCCCCAGAAATGCAGGAGGGCGAAGAAAGACATCTCGATGGCGATGAGCAGGTTGGGCAGGGCGACATTCCAATCCTGCAGGTGGACCTTGGCGGAAGACTTGACGACACCGGAAGAAGTGAGGAAATCGATGATGGTCTGGACGTAAGCGAGGTAGATATAGTGGTAAGAGGGGGGGAGCTTACCGACTGCCAGAAAGACAGGAAAATGACGAGCTTGATGCACAGCAACTTGAGGAAGGGGCGGTAACGGGCAATGTCATTCTTGATCTGGACGTAGAACTGGATCAAACAGTACATGGCGATTGTGACGGCGATGGATTCAATGATGAGGACCTTTTTTTGGAAGGGACTAATTAGTAATGATTGGGAATTACAGGAGAGAAGAAGACTCACCCAGACGTGTGCAAAGGCCGGGTCGTCGGAATCCTCGCAGTAGAGCTGGTAGTACTGGGCGACGACGGCGATGATGGTCATGGCAACCCGCAGGAAACAATACTGGAAGACACCGATCCAGATGACCTAGATGGTCAGGAAAAGAGAGCCGAGGAATGGAGTCAATGGACGTACATTGAACCAGGTCAGGCCGGAGCGCGGGGTGCGCCAGCAGCCGCGCTCGCCGCCGCAGCACTTCTGCAGCCAGGGCAAGGGCCAGACCCAGGGGACGGGCTGGATCTGGCGAAAGTAGTCCTTCTGGGAGTGCAGATCCGGGGCGATGTAGTAGCAGAGCAGGGTGAAGAAGGAGGCGATGGCGAAGGGCTCGTAGCAGTCGCCGATGAGCTCGTAGTAGACGGACTCCTTGTAGAAGTAGACGCACAGGAAGGAGGTGAGGGCGTAGATGGGGACCATGAACAGGATGCGGATGATGTAGCGCTGCTCGTTGGGGCGGCTGTAGTGCAGGGCGTGGCCGGCGATGAGGATGCCGGCGAGGATGAAGGAGATGACGGTGAAGATGGCACACAGGATGATGCAGAGGGTGTGGAAGGTGATGCCTCCATCCCAGAGGTCGACCTCGTGGACTAAGGGAGTCCGTCAGTAGAGCTTCGTCGGAGAGCGATCCAGGCAGGGAGGCAGGGGGGGGGG